>NC_142201.1:86631280-86771280 GCF_049639895.1 Pseudopodoces humilis | reverse complement strand
TTTTCTTCTTAGTAGCTGGCACGGTGCTGTGTCTTGGATTTAGTGTGAAATAATGTTGATAACACACTGATGTTTCATTTGTTGCTAAGTAGTGCTTACTCTAAATCAAGACCTTTTTGATTTCTCATGCTCTGCCAGCACGCAGGTGCAGAAGAAGCTGGGAGGGAGCATGGCCAGGACAGCTGACCTGAACTGTCCAAAGACACATTCTATACTATGCAATGTTATTCTCAGTATTTAAATGGAGGGGAGTTGGCTGCAAGCTGAGATTGGTGCTCAGGGATGGGCTGGGCATTGGTCAGCGGGTGGTTAGTGACTGTATTGTGTATTTTCCTTTTTTCCTTTTTAAACTATTTTTCAGTGTCATCATCATAATGATCACCACCATCATCATCATCACCACCATCATTATCATCATCGTCATCTTTTACTTTATTTCAATAATAAAAGTGTTCTTAACCTGTGAATTTTAACTTTTTCCAGAGCCCCTCCCCATCCTGCTGAGGGGAGAGGATGGAGCATGTGGCTGTGTGATTTTTGCTGAGTGGCTGGAATTAAAACACAGCAGTATTCCAGACATGGAAGCAGGGAAGCATAGAATAAAGAACTGAGGAAACAGCCCTGTGAGATGAGCGTGAATAAGGCTAATTCATCTTTTGGGTGAGTTGAGTGGCAGTGATAGGGACATGGGTTTGGATTTCTGTTTAGGAGGTGTAAAAATATGTGATGTAAGGCTTTGGAATTGGTAAAATAGGAGATGTAGGATTGCACAGTATTTCAAGTGAAATTTCTACTTCTGCCCTCTCAAAGGGACATAAAATCAGAAATTATCTGTATCATCTTGGAGACAACAAGACTGTGTCTTTGGAATATGATGGTGTACATTTCTCATGAATTATTTAGTCACCCAAAAATAGCATATATACAGTATCTGGAAGCATGCAATAAAAACAATGGGAAGTTGAAGACTGCAGGCTAAATATTCCTTTATGAGAAGCAGTTAACCCACTAGACCCACTTGGCTTAGAAGAGTTGTACAAGGAGTTGTGAAACCACAGCGTTTAATACAATAAACTTGGAAGGAGGGTTTAGAAAGATTCTTGTTTTCATGAAAAAATTTCAGTAGCACAGCTGAGATTAATCAATTAGTATTTATGAGTGTCCTTATCCAAGCATATGTGGCATACGAAGAATATTGGGTGCAGGAACATAATGCAGGATTGGGAACAGTTATGAAAGAAATATTGGTGTTGAGGGGGAAGAGATAACTAAAAATGTACTGTTGTGGTGTAACCTGGGTAGGCAGCTAAGCACCACCCAGCCACACACTCACTCCCCTGCAGTGGGATGGGGGAGATGAACGGAGCGGTAGAAGTGTGAAAACTCATGGGTTGAGATAAAGATGGTTTAATAGGTAAAGCAAAGGCTGCATGCACAGTGAAAATAAGGAGTTCATTCATTATTTCACATCAACAGGCAAATATTTTGCCATCTCCAGGCAAGCAGTGCTCCATCACACATAATGGGAACATAAATGCTGACACTCTGATCTTTCCCCTTTCTCCTTCTTTCCCCAGTTCTTATTGTTCAGCATGATGCTGAGATACCATCACATGGTATGGACATCCCTTTGGTCACTGAGATCAGCTGTCCTAGCTCTGTCCTCTCCCATCTTCTTCTACACTCTCAACCTACTCATGGGCAGTGCCGTATGAGAAACAAAAAAAGCCTCAATATTGTGTAATTGCTACTCAGCAGTATTGAAAACTTTGGTGTATTATTGACACTGTTTTGGTCACAAGTCCAAAGCATAGCACCATAACCTATTATGAAGAAAATGAGCCCTCCCTTAGCCCAAACAACTAGTACTTATAAAATTTTAATCTTACTAGTTGTTAGTGGAACGTCTGCAAATAATGAATATTCATAAAAATCATAGACTTTTCTTCTAGCAGTTCCTTAACAGTCAAATTCTTCTCCCATTCCAAAAGGAGAAATAGACAAACAGATTTTGCATTTCAATCAGAGATATTAACTATTGACCAAACCTAGTCTGCTGCTTGTTTTTTATCAAAGGGAACTGTTATACTGTACCTTGGAGGTCTTTGGATCATGCTAACTTTAGATATATTGTCTAGCTGCAGATGGTTCATTTTATTTAGAATGCAGAAATGGAAGGCATTCATTTAAATGCAAATTTGCCACTATGTCCTATGGAATTTCCTCTCATTGAACAGCGTTTTTGTGAACATCTACTGTGACTGGAAAAATACTAACACTCATGTATGCCTGCCCCTCTTTTCCTGAAGTAAAGTGCAAGAGCTTTTAACCATTATAATTTGTGACAAACAACTGCCAAGAAGAAATCTTACATTAAAGATCTTGATATATGAGTGGGGAATATCTGCCCAGCTTAATGTTGTAATTAAAGCAGAACATTAGACTACTAGCTTTTTGTAGAATCAAAAATTCATATTTTCTCACATTTTTCTTGACTGATGCAGAGGTTTTCAAAAGATGATAATCAAATTTAATATTTCATGACAGATAATTTGCATCTTTTCAAAGTCCCACCTTCTCACAGTTGTCAAATCTTTCATGTTTCTTTCAAGCAATGTCATGAGTCAGATTGCTTTAACAAATATTAACCAGATTACGTCACATCATTTGTTTCTCTGTTCATGTGGTATCAACATTGCAGAATGATCTCTGAACTTCAAGTTGTTGTGACATTGATGTTTTTAAAGAGTATCAATGTGTCTGAGTTTTTTGTTTTGTTGGTTTCATCTTCATTGTGTTTCTTGTTTGGTTTACCTTAGTTTGTTTTTCCTTTGAAACAGGAATTGGGAGGCAGCTAACAGCTTTAGGACAGGTATGATCAGTATTATGTGATGTCATTGTTGCTTCTAGCTTCACTTTGCTCTTCTGTATTCTACAAATAATCCCCTTAAGTGTTCTACAAAACTATACAATAATAAAGCCAACTTACTAATGAAGTGTCTGTCTGGTTGTGTGGTGGCCTGGGTTCTGATATTACACTCACTCTGAAATATTTATTTTGTTTATTTGCTTAGTGTGGTTTAGTTTCAATTGCATAAGATTCCTTACCTCTTGAACAAATTGCAGCATTTAGTCCTGCAGATAAATCTTAACATACCACTCTAGTCAAAGCTAGGCTGGGCCTGAAATCCAAGCATATATTTACTAACTTTGCAGAATAATAGCCCATAATTGTGTAAGAAATAATACTTTGGAAAATGCTGTTTGGTATTACATTCTTTCACCACTTTCCCCTTATATCATATTTTGAGCATTCAATCAATTTGCTGTCCACAAAATCTTTTAGGTATCACTTGTGAATATACAAGTTTCTGTGTTTCTGTGGTTTCTGTGTCCATGGAGCATTTGTAAGGAGTAATGATATTTTTTAAAAAGCCCCAGCTTTGTTCTGAGAATCAAATAATATACAATGCAATAAATCATACTCTAATTAAAATTCAAGATGTTAAGATTAGCTAAATGTTCTCCAAGTTGGGCAGTGTTCCCCATTTTCCCGTTTCTGCTTTTTCTTCTTTACTGTAATGTCCTTTTCTTTTACCTGCAAAGCCCTCTTGTTTGATTTTTTGAGCCATGTCCTAGAGGATTTTAGATCTAAAAATTATAAACTCCCTTTTTGACATCAGTAGCAAATGTAATAAATGAAGGAGAGCTTGCCACCAAAACTTTGCTACCCCTCCAGAGATGTTTCCCTCTAACACTCCTCACTGTGGATCAGAAAGACCACACACACTCTAGTAACTTTCCATGTTCTCCCTCACACTACTAAGTATGGAAGGAAGCTCTCCCTCTTCTGACAGAAAATGTGTCTTTAGACTCTCTTTGAGTCTATCATGTACCTCTTTAGAGAAGTCAGTAAGAGAGTAGTGCATGCTGTACAAAACACCTACTGTACTGTTACCTGAGAAAGCTACACTTTACATCAGTATACTTGTTTATGCTTATTATTTATTCTAAATTGTTACTGAGGAAGATCAGATTATATTGGTGCACATTGTCCCCAGGTAAGAGAAAGCCCATGTTCTGAAGAATTTACTGTCAAAATAGACAAACCAGGGTGGGGAACAGAAGAATGCTCTTTTAGCATGAGAGCACAAAAATCCTCATATGAGGTCCACATTTCCACCTCCTTCTCTTATGTTGTACAACACATGGTGTGTCACATGTGTTAATCTGTGACAGTGCCAGCATTGCTCTGAACACAAAATCATGCATCAACCAAGATAAAGATTTCACCATTATCTTACAGGCACCTGTTTGCTTAATTAGGTGACAACTCTGCGGCTGTAATAAACTATTTTGTGTCAGGACAAAATGGATCAAAGGGGAATGCTTTTGTAGTGTGGATTATTTCAGTGCACAAAGTTTGTGATTGAAGTTTGTAGATAAAAGTATTTTCATTTCATAGGAACAGTATGAACTGGGGAGAGGTCCAGTTTGATTGTAAAATGCAGCACCATCAAAAATTCAGAACATTGATAAAAATCCAGACATTGGGGTTCATGTTTCCTGTACCTGCTGCTTTTCAAAGAAAGGGAAAATTATGCAAAACCTCATATTTTGATGGTTAGTTAAGCTACGAAGGCAAGAAAATCCAATGAGAATTCTCTCATTTGACAGAAAAACCCATTTTACCACCACAGAGTCTTTTAACTGCTGGAGCATATATTGGTTCAAGAAAACCATCTTAAAAGTGAAGCCTCTTCTGTGTTAAAACATGCAGATCTGTCTATAGGAAACTGTGACAGCACTGCGAAGCACCACATTGCATTTTTTAGCTACTATCAGCCTATGAAAATGCAATCTTGAGCTATGAGCTAGATAGAACCCTCCTATCAGAGCTCAGCCACTTCTTTTCTCATATTACTTTGGATGAAGTACAGCACACAGATCCATCTCTTGGAAGGCTAGGTCCCTTGGATCTTATCTACCTTTCCTAACAACTTAAAATATATCTAAATGGGGAAATGACTTGGGGAAACTTCAGTCAGTTTTGAGCTGAAGAACTCACGAGAAATTAAGGATGTGTATAAACTTGGAAAGAGTCTGGCACAGGAATGCTAAAATGTTGTAGGGCCTAAAGCACCTGATCTAAATAGTCTGGTAAAAGGAAGAGGAAAACCAATATGTAACAATCTCCAGGAGTACTTTAAATAACTATTTTTCTTTTTTTAGTTTTTCTTTTTCTTTATCTGTTTCTTTTTCTTTCTCTTTTTCTTTCTCTTTTTCTTCTGCTTCCACTTCTGCTGCTGCTTCATGCACTGCATCTGCCTCTGCTTCTGCATCAGGTTCTTCTTCCTCTGATTCTGCTTCTTCTGTTTCTGATTCTACTTCTTTTATTTCTTTGCTTCTGCTTTTTCTTCTCCCCCTGCTTATTCTGCTGCATTTCTGTTCCTTTTTATCCTTCTTCTCCTTCTCCTTCTCCTTCTCCTTCTCCTTCTCCTTCTCCTTCTCCTTCTCCTTCTCCTTCTCCTTCTCCTTCTCCTTCTCCTTCTCCTTCTCCTTCTTTGTCTTCTTCTTCTTTGTCTTCTTCTTCTTTGTCTTCTTCTTCGTCTTCTCCTCCTCCAGCTGATGTTATGCCAACTAACCAGTATCTTTAGTGTATTGGTTTTTGGTTTTTTTATGAGAACAAGGCTTATACCATTCCTTTCTCAATCTTTACCAGATAAAACATTCCAAACACCTTTGATCTACCCTGCTATCTACTCAAAGGAATCTACAATTCTCTGGAGGGAAAAATTAAATTATTTATACAGTTTAAAATCACTGTGTGTAGGCAAGAGTACTAGAATCACTGGGAAATGCACATAAATTAAAATTGTAAATGCAATTATTTGTTTCTTATTTAGATGGGTTATTTTCTAATTCTGTGCAGTAGTTCTGCTTTCATAAGTGGGTAACCTACAGGAGGATTATCTAGAGCATTATGATGGTGGATAGAACTGCCTTCCATAGCAGGAGTGCCTTCCTAGTAGACTGGAGAAATTACACATGCTCCATTGAGCTCCATGAAAGCCCTCGATCTGTAACTGAAGACCACAGGGCCATGACTGACAGTGCCTTGACAAAGCCTTTTCTGGGAACAAGTTGGCTTTTACCTTCTCAGTCCAAGGACCATGGAAAGTACATGCAGGTACCTCTTGGCACCCTGTGCTAGTTTGGGCTGAGATATTTTCTTCATAGTAGCTGATGTGGCGCTGTGCTTTGGATTTGTGACCAAAACAGTGTCAATAATACATGAAACTTCTGTTACTGCTGAGCAGCACTTACACAACATCAAGGCCTTTTCTGTTTCTCACACAGCCCTGCCAACGAGAAGTCTGGGGGTGTGAAAGAAGTTGGGAGAGAACACAGCCATGACAGCTGACCCCAGTGACCAAAGGGAAGTTCCATACATATGGCATCATGCTCAGTGTAAAGGTTGAGGGTAAAGGAAGGAGGGTGAAGATTCAGATTTACCATGTTTGTCTTTCCAAGTAACCATTCTGTGTCATTAAACCCTGTTTTCCTGGAAATGTCAAAACATTTGTCTGTTAACTGGAATTAATAATTAATTCCTTATTTTTCATTTGCTCATGAATGCAGTTTTTGTGTTATCCTCTTTCTATTCCCTGTCTCTTCTCAAATTTTTTGTTACTCATCAGGCCCATGGGGAGCAAGAACCATCTTTTGATTCTCATGTTTTTGTAGAGCGTAAAAAAAGTCTTGTATCTGCAGTTCCTTTAATGATTCCTTCACACTCAAAGCATTGTAAAGGGAATTCAGTATACATCCAAATCAGACAATCTATTTCTGATGAAACTTCAGACTCTGAAGAAGGAAGAATTTCCCCTTTCCAAGTATAGCTACCAGTGAAATGAGTGGTGTTTAATCTCGGTTGAGTAGCCAGAGATTGGAACAGAGGTAACTTTAAGAATGAAATGACATGTACTAATTGATGCATTATGGAAAGTCAAAACTAGGAGGGGAATGCAAGTAAAATGTGAATATGATAATTTCAGCTGTCTAAAATGTATTTGTAATTGAAAAGACATACATTTTAGTAGGGGAAAACCTCAGGTAAACATATCTTAATGCATCTTTTTTATTAATGTCTCATAAAAATACGCATTTTTACTGCAGTGATCCTGATGGTGAGATTGCTATGCATTGAGGAGTTAGTGATGCAAACAACAGGTTCCTGAATAAGCTCAGGTTTGTGCTGTGCCACACATAGAGCATGGCCTTCAGGCTTTTGTTGGACACAAATTTCTTGGACACAGATTGATCATTGTAGCAGAGGAGCCTCCAGGCAGCTTCCACTTGGTACTGGCTACCTGTGTGGCTTTTCTCCCATCTAACTGTACACCAAGAAGTTCTCACGGGAAAACCCCAAAAGAGCAAGGTTTATTTTATTCTAGCATGTTTCAGATATTTTTATGGGCTCAACAAAAGTCTGTGAGACATACAGGTGACTAGAAGTACCCTCAAACAGTTTCACCTTCTGAGAGGAGTGTGTATTTGCAGAAATATCCTGCAGAATTATGCTTTTAGAATTCTGGGGATTCCCTAAACATTCATTAGCTTTGTCAGATCACTTTCTTACTGGAGTGTCCACCAGCACAGTACACAACAAATAACATCAGTCATCCAATTTCAGTTTTTTCTAAAAACTTTGGGGAGCAAATAATAAAGGTTTGACATAATAAATATAATTCCTAGTCAGACATTGCAGAAATGCTTCCTAGATCTTTTTTTTTGTCATTTATTTGAAGTCTTACCACATGTTCAGTCTCTAACAGTTAAAGTTCTGCCTCTCATGTCTCCCTCATATTATCAGTTCAAAAAGGCAAGCAAAAGTACTTTCCTTTTGTATTTCATTGTTCTGCTCTATTTTGTGAAACCTGAATTTGGTCTAAATCAATCCAGTCTAAATTCTGTCAATAACAAGGGAAGTTTGCCTCCAGACATTGCATAAAAATATTCTTTGAAATAGCAAAGACTGCATAAGTTCAGACACTTACCAGAACTTTCAAGGCAGCCCACAAAGCCTCATTCAAAGGCATTGAGACCTAAATAACCAGTGGGATTCTGTCTGTTCTTTTACATAAACATGGAAATTCTGGTATATTATGAAAGAAGAAGTTATATATGCCATTCTGTAACTCTTTAAGATTATTAGTTATGCATGATTAGAAAAGTTTTTCTTAATTTATTGGTGTACTAAGTCCAAATCCCTAAGAATTTCCAAACAGAAGTGCTCAATGAAAGACTTAAGCTATATGCATTTTCTAAGACCATTGGCATAGCACTTTGATTAGATGATTTTACTTCTGGATATCAGAGTTAACATCTTTCTACTACTTCTTGTTCCTAGATAATGATGAGAAACTTAATCCAAAATTTTATAGCCCTTGGGAGAGAAATTTTGGTGCATCTCAAAAATAAGTTTTAAAAGATAATGAATTCTTAAAAAATTCCTTCTTCTGAATTCCTAAACACATCAGAAATGAATATGCAAGAAGAAATAATAACAAAACACCAAACCCCTCAAAAATGTGGAAGAGATTCTGCTAATTAAGATATCATGGGGGGTTTCTCACAGTAGAGAGTGTTCTCGGTTAAACAGTTGTTCAGTTCTTCATGGCTTTCACATTCCTCTCAAAACCGGAAAAAAACCCCGTTGAGGTCTTTAGCCTCATTTTCTTTCCTGTTCTCATGCTTATATCAAACATGCATATGACAGTAGAGACTCGATGCATGAGAAAAAAAAAAAAAAAAGAAGTTATTAGCAAACTAAGTAGGAATGCTGAATGCCAAGATTAAATCTGTAGCCAGTAGCTAATGATTACCCCAACAAGTTTATTGTAAGTCCAGTGAATGGAGTTGAAAAGACAATATGTCTTTAAAAAGTTACTTTGCAGCATGTTGCAAGGTGATACAGAAACTGTTAAAGTCGAACTCAAAATGAACAAAATGCTTTGGCTGGATTTTCCCTAGAGAGAGACGCTTTACAAAGCAGGTGTAAAAAAACCACGGGAGTCTTTGTATAACAAATGAACTGTGCCTCTTAATTAAGAGACTTCCTCAGCACTCTTGGCAAGTCAAGGAAAAGCATGCTTGTATCAAAATCAGCTGGCTGTTTTAAGTAGATTTAGGATTTGTGCCATGTATTGGTCTGACAGCGCTGGAGACTGAAATCATTCAATAGTAAACAAGCAACTGTGCAGACTTTCCTACCTCCCTCCTGCAAAAGTGTTTTGTTTCTATCCTCTCAGTGCTCTCCCAAGATGCCTCCATTCATTCTCCAAGCCTGTTTTATGCAAGGCTTTCTTGATGGCTACTCAAGGTCTAGTTCTGTCACCACAAGGATTCCTGCTGTGCTTAAGCATGTGAATTAAGGAGGGAGTAGAGAGTGCTAAGTTTGCTGCAGAGATAATCATGTTCTTGTAAATAAAGCAATATAAAATTTCTGAGAACATGCAAATGTTTTTTTATCCGTCTTTACCCTGTGAGTGATTACTGCTTAAAATTTAAATGAGAATCAAGAGTTAAATTTAAATTTAGTCCCTACTCCTGTGCAAACTCTCGACTCCACTGTGTCTATTCCACAGATTTATCTGTGGAGTCTGGACATGGAACTTTATTGGCCTTTCCCCAGTTTCCCAAACAAAGTTCTTAAAGAACAATTTTAACATGTTTTTTCTGTCTAACAGTGCTGCTGATACACAGCTACAAATGGTCAAATTTGCTTCATGTAAGAATTGCAACATCAGCACAAACAGGCTCACATAAATAAATTTGAGAACACTTTAGTGAGATCTGTAAAGAAGACTGTTTCATCTCCTTTTGCAGAGTAGAATAAATTAAATACAGGAAAATCAAACAACTCATTTTGAGTATGTCTGAAATATCTGGAAGAAGGAAAGCTTGATTCATACTATCTTATTATTAATTCCGTACTGTTTAGGTACTTTCTTTTATAAAGATGATTTCTTTCTAGATTTGTATAATATGGTCCTTTCACCAGACAAAATGAGGCATTGCCTTTGTAAATTTGCTAACTCAACTGTGCATTAAAACATGACTAATGAAGCACACAGATCTGATTCTTACTTTTTTCATTTTTATTATCTTTAGAAGTGGTGACTTCCCTATTTGGTAGATGAAAAGCTTTGTCATTCATTGTGTAGGTTAAGCAGCCTTTTGTAAAGAAATGGAGTTCAACTCAAAGCTCAAAAGGATTTTAATTTATTTTATTCTTCAGTGAAGCCGCTGTAAAGATGTTTGGTATACAAGAGTAAAGTAGCTTACCAAATTTCCTGCAGTGAAACAGAATCCTTCCAGTGAGAAAGATAACTATTAGCTACAGTTACAGAATAGAAATAAATTGTTTTGGATCACCATGCCTGATCTAACAGAAAAGAAAAACTAGGTTCGGAGATTTTTTTGTTGTTGCTTTGGAACATCAGTCAGTGTTTCTATTTTGAATAAATCAAATATCAAACAGATAAATCGGCCCAAATGAAGCGACTGTTCTTTCTGTATCCAGAAGACACATAATTAGTTGCCAAAGGCAACTGGTGGATTGATGGGAAAAGGAGAAACCTGAACAGAAGACAGTGAGGCACATGAATTAAATTGTCATTTAAGCATTCTATCCAAAAACTGATCATCACTGGCTTTGGTGGATTTTTATGAGATTATGAGAAAATTTATCCCATTTTTAAAATGTTCAAAAGCAGAACATAACACTTTTGAAGAAAGATTTAATTTCAGAGTTTATTTTTTGGGGCGTATTCAAAGAGCAAATATGGAGAAAATATCAAAGGGTCATAGAATGGTTTGTGTTGGAAGGGACTTTAAAGACCATCTAATTCCAACCCCCCTGACATGGGTGAATTTTGAGGGTCAATCCTGACTTTGCCTGGTTACACCTGAAAAAAAAAAATCATTTTCTAATGACATTGAAAGAAAAACATTGTTTGGAATTATATAATCTCAACTTTTTTTTTTTTCCTGACAGAATCTTAGTATTTAGCTTCTGACTTTCACTTATGTGAAATTTTAAAATGCACACATAGTCAAAAGCAAAATTTCCTTTTGTCAAAAACAGAGCCCTTCCCAACACATTTTTCCAAGAAAGGTGATTTTTAATTGATTAATTTGTTTTTTCAAAGGAAATAGATTTCTCTGATTCACATTCGTTAATTGCATGCTTGGAGTCACAAACAGCTCCTAATAACTCTCCAGGTAAAAAACTGCTTCAATTTATGTCTGGCAGTATATGCTGGGGGGTAGACTTTTTAAAACAAAAGGAGTACATGCACATGAAAAGGCTGCTGGTTTTGAATACGCACTGAACTTGGCATTACATAAGCTGAAAAATTCCAGAAACGAGTCATTGGGGAGTCTAAGGTCTATGACAGAACAATCTGCTGACTACTGTTTTGCAGTTCAAGAGATTGCTGCCTGTGTCTCTCCCTCTTGGCCACTGTGCTGCTTGCATCTGTCCTGGGAGTGAGGGTGATGACGGGGAACATGAGCCTCCATATTAACCACTGCAGCGGAAAATCTCGTCGCTTAGCGCTTTCTGCCAGGAAAAGTGTTTTGAAACGCCATGAACTGGAGAGTTTGAAAGACAGACATGTTGTTTTCTCTCTGTTCTGTGGTTGAATGGAAAGTTTCTAGCAGCAAGGACAAAAGGCAGCTGGGTAGCGCTGTAAGCTCCTTTAGAAAGGGAATACCAGAACTTGCTTATGTAGACCCAGGTTTTTAACTCAATTGTAACCAGGTGTCACTTTGCATTTGCAGTAAATTGAAAAAGGAAAGTATTCTATTATGGTTGTCCATCTTCTACTTTTCTTTAGCTGATGATTTTTATGGCATGTAGGTTAATTTTATTGTTTATTTATTTGCTGGATGTTCAATACTGCAAGTTGCACTTCTGATCTTTAAATAGAACTCACAATGGTTTTGAAAGCAAAGATATACATATTTGCACTAGGAACAAACAGAGTGCTTGGAAAATTTTTCTGAGACTCACTTGAGTATGTCAAAGTGGGTGTGTGTCTAATTTGATAAGCTCATTTGCTGCATTAAGAAATTGCTGTTCCTTTGGGGTCATGTGTTTCTTTTATGGCACAACCTGATGGAAACTTGTACTCTCAAGAAAACATAGTAAGTTGCATCTGCAAAAGCAAGTTTGTGTTCAATCATCATCTGTAGAAGTCATCCCACTGACAGTGATGCACAAATCATGTTTGCATTCACAATCCTCACACAGACCACAGTACTGTGATACTGAGAAACAAAAATGCTCTGTCTCAGATGCTACTTAGCATATTGGCTTAGTTTAAGAACTAACTCAGCTTTTTTGGGTTACCCTGCTTTTTCTTTCAGAATCAAGAATTCAAATTTCATCTTGTAGCCTAATATGCAATTTTACAATATTGCTGAAGCTATATTGGGGTTCATTTGAATTTAAAATAGCCCAAGGTACTAATGATTCTGACACAGGGCTTGAAGGGTCTTGGCAACTGAGAATCTGATAGTCTTCTTCATGCTTTATATTTTACATCTGTGCCAAAGGTATCACAGGCCCATTCTTCCCTGTGACATCCTCAGAAAGAACATGCTGTGAAAAAGCAATTTTCCGACAGCCATTTCTAGAGCAGAACTGTCTATTAATTTCTTTCAAATTCATGTTTGCTCACTCACCTGCAGTAAGTGATGATTTCTGACATGAAAAAGGGAGCAGATTGGAAATTGTCCCAACCTAGAGCATTTGCTGTGTTTAAAGTGAGATAGCAGTGAGAGCCTTTTAAGTGCACTGCAACACAGGCATTCAAACTGTGGGAAGAAAAATCTCTCCTTAGCACCTAACAGAGACTGGAAGTATTGGCTGAACTTCCCCTGCTGAAATCACAAAGGCAGGAGTACAAGTTAGAAGTACCTGGGAAGATCAACCACTGATATGTCATTTCACCCCCATGAAAGCACAGACATTGAGAGAAATTTAATGTATATCTTTCCAGCTCATTGGATGAGCACTGCTTGCGAAAGCTTTATCATCAGCAGTAGCATGTAGAACCCTTAAGACTCCAGAATTTTTCTCTGCCATGTCTGTATTTTCCTTTTAAGGTTGATTCTTCTGCACTATTCTTATTTAAGAAGCAAATCTCCATTCAAAAGGAGATTAAAATACAGAAAGGAAGCACTGTAAGAGTACGGGAAGGAAATATAAGAGGCTCTGAAAGGAAAGATGATAAGGATCACTAAGGGAGTCTCAGAGTGACTTTGTTTTTATTACTGTAATTATATTCTTCATTATCCTTGATTATGTTTGTATGAAAGGGGTTAATGGATTTGGTCCAATTCAAAAGTTGATCTGCTTTATGAGGTTCTGTGAGATACTGATAAAACCAGAAGATTTTAAAGGGAATTACAGTTGTTAGAACTATGATAAGGAATAGGTTTCAAAAAACCTCAGTTAAAAGGCACATGCATTATTGGTAGGAAATATTCAGAAATAAAGAAATGTTTAAGACTATTAAATTTGGGAATATTACAGTGAAGAATTAGAGGTGAGGCAATTTTCAAGGAATATGCCAGTGAAAAAGGCCTGTCGTATTGAACTTTGATAACACACAGCAGCAGTCTCTCTTTCCCTGGAGCTGACAAAATAGTCCTCTGGGCAGTTCTAGATATGTCCTTAAAGACAGATAATCCCATAAAGGATGAGTTTAAAAGAAAAGAAAGAAAAATAATTCTGATGGGTCTGTTTGGAGGGATTAATTTATGGGGAAAGAATATGTGAAGAAGGATATAAATATGCCTTGCTTGACTGAGAAACCACTAAAAAGGAGAAGGAACAGAAGTATCTACATTTTTTCCAAGAGTAAACAAGTCTTAAGCTTATTTTTAGATCGTTTTTTTCCTTCTAACACATATTCCCATTGAAGTTTTCTAGGGAAAAAACCTTCCCAGAAATAAACCCTTTCATATCAGGAAAACAGAGATCTACTATGTCTGACACTAACAATTAGTCTGCATTCTCTAGCACAGATTTTAATATCACACTTTATAAATAGATAAAACAGATTTCTTGGGATTTATAAGCTGTGTGTAAGTCAAAAACATGAAAAAGTCAAAATAAGAAAGAAATACTAATTTATAACTTTTAAGAAAGCTAGAGATTCCCTTATCTTTCCTGTGAAGCAAAAGGCCTTAGGCAACCCCTGGTCAGTGTTTAAAATACTGCATTAAAATGGGTAAATCTGAAACAGAGCAAGCATTCTCACCATCCTCTAGTGGAGGGTTTTGTAGCCCTACTTCTTATTGGTTGCAATGACAGCATTTCCTCAGGAATGCTGTCTTTGAAAACTTCTGGTCCTGTCTGACCTCTACTTTGTATCTTTAGCTCCAGGGGTCTGAGAATGAGCCCCTTCGTGTTTAACTAGGATTGCTGCATTTTGTCTCTTTTTTATTTAAAATTGACTGTAAATTGACATTTATTTTTCTTTGAAGTAATTAATCTTCAATTTCTGTTCAAGGTCAGCCTACCCACATTCATTTACCTTTGGAACAGAAACTGTAGCAGGTGGTAGAGTTTTTGTATGGAACAAGGGCAGCTTGGAGAAAGGAAGGGAGCAGAGGCTGACACCAAGCAGAAAATATCTAGCAGGTCTTAAAGAGAAGAGGCAGGAGCGAAGAGAGTGAAAATGGATGTGCATCAAAATTTAGCATTAAAGCCATATCCAACTAGCTTGGAGTGAATCAAGAAAAATACCATAGTAATACAATTAAATCATAAGATAATATATATTACAATATTTGCCATGACACAGCTCTACTTTGCAATGCATGTGACACGATGAGCAGAGTTAATTTTTCATTGCTTTTGGGAATGTGATGTTCTCTTTTTAAGGTGCAAACTGACTTGTCATCACTTCTGGGAATTCAGTTTTAGTGGTCTGGTATTATTTCTTGGGGTAAACACACACTGACGTTACTTAACACACATTAGCAGCAGAGTGTGCCTAGTTAAGAAAACGCAAATCCTGAATTTTAAGAATTCAATATGGAATATAAACTGCAACCTGGTAAAGAAATCTCCTAAATAATAACTCTCATTTAAAGTAATGAGATTGGCAGGTTTTTTATTCTGTCATGGGAGCTGATTACTTTTTTCACTTAGAAACATTTGAAACTGAAACTTTCTACAACAAAAATTTTGAAACATTTTGTGTCAAGAAACCAAAGTAGATAAAATACAATTTAAAATGATATTGGAATATCTTGCCTTATTAGCCATATTTTAATAGCTACTCTCCATGGTATTCCAGAATAATTTGTTAGATGACCAGATGGTTTGAAAGAGGTGTCCATACTTCTATTTTAATCCATGTTTCTCAATTTAATGTATGTGGACAATAAGACCAAGGTGATTTATTAAATTGATCTCATGGTCAGTGGGTCTGATGCCCACTAGTGTCTCACTTACAAACCTTTTAAATTCATAATAGGGTAGGATAAGATAAAGTCCATAACCCTTAAACTGTTTTGTAAGCCTTGGTTGAGAGCACTCAATCCAGGAAGAAAGTTTAGGCACATAAATTAAATACCACCAGATCCTGAAGTTAAAATGCTTAAATAGTGGTTATTTTGTAGCCCAGATCTTCCTAATACTCAAATAGAAATTAATTCACATGCACACTTCAAAAATTAAATATTTCCCTTTGTTTTTCTGTCTATTCCTGTTTCATAAACAAAATTTGTCTATACCACTGCTTACCAAATATGATTTTTCATGCCACACTAAGCTCAGTGGACTAGTATTCTTCTGTCAAGAATTTGTGATGCAAAGTAAGAAAATGCTAAGCTCAAAGATACTAATAATAAATGTTATATAACAAGAAAAAGTCAGTGAAATAAAGAAGCACTTAGACATCAGCTAATGATTCAAGAATTATAGAATCAGAGAAGCAGTGAATGGAATGAACCTCAGAGGTCCCCATACAAATTTCATTATCAGAGTAGGACTGTTGCCAACGCTCTATGAAATGAATCTTGAAAGTGCTCAGACATGGAGATTACCCAGGCTCCCTGACAGACATCTTCTAGTGCTGCCTTACTCAATGAATTTCAGCTTCCATTTCGTCTAAGATAAAAACAGTTTTCTCCAAGCGTTTGGGAATTCCCAAGCCATTTTCAGCCCTTCTTGTATCATCTACCCTAACTGAGCAGAGTTTTGTTCTGTCATCCTTCCTGTAATGTCCTGTTCTGTCATCCCTTCATGTAATTAAGAGCAAACTCAGCTCCAGCTTTAAGATTGGCCCTCACCTGTGGGACCAGGAAGGCTGGTGTGATGTGCTGCTCCCCTCCGATGCCTTCTGGCCAGGGAAGTTTGGCATGGTGCTCTGCTGTCCCTCAGGGGACCTTGCCTCTGAGACCCAGAGGTCTGTTGTGGTGCCCCTCTCCCCTCAAGGCTGAGCATTTTGGGCCAGCATAGCGCTCTAGTCCCGCTGTGGCTCCATTCCCTTCCTAGCTGTCCTGCTTCTGGATCCTGCTAAGCAGGAGGGGTGTGCAGCTCCCATCCAGGATGCCCTGCCTTGAGTTTCATCAGAGAGCCCCGTTGTCCCCCAGGGCTCTCTGCCCTAACCTCCAGGCTGTAGCAAGGAGGCCTGCATCCCTCAAGTCTGCTTTGTTTCTGGATCAATTCCTTTTTGGGAAGCTGCCCAGTGTCCTTGGCTTGGCAGGTGGGCTAGTTCCCTTTGAGAATGCCTTATCTTCAGGGCATGGTGGGGTGTCCCAGACCCCCTCAACTCCTACGCCTGCCAGGCCAGCACCGCGCTCCGTGCTGCTTGAGGCTGTGCTGCCTCCCGGCTCAGGCATGCAAGCTCAGCGTCCCTTCGGCTGGAACCACTACATGACCTTGATCTCTTGATCAGGAGGTCATTACATCTCTGGATTATCCCCTCAAAATATTGCACGTTGCAGTTCAATAACTGATTACAATTAGTAATAAAAGAGTAGTTGTAAGTAAAAGAGGTGTTGCTTGTGTGAGTAAGGGTAGACTGGCAGTGACATTAGAGCTAGGGTCACCCAAGCCTTACACAGTAAAAAAGGTGTTCACTACAGCCTCTGGCCTCTCTGGCAGGGAGAGCCAGCAATCTTTCAAAGGCCCTTCTCTACAAATGACTTCTCTGAAATGGACACCCTTTCCTGGGGCAGGCCTTTAGTCCCACTAGTATAAAACCCTGAGAGCTACAACTGGAGTCAGACCACAGATTGGAGGGGCCTATATTTGTCTGTGATACCAAAATTGCTGATACAGGCATTAATAAAGCACTACCTCCACCATAAACACAGGACTGAAGCTGTGTCTTTAATCACATTTTTTTAGCAATAAAGCCAAAATATTTGTCCCTTTCTCTTTGGGCTTACCCTCCAACAGGCTCAGTATTGTGCTAATTCAGCTCTTTTTTTCAGCTATACAATTAATTAGTTTAGTAAATGAAACAGAATAAAAGCAAACCTTCCAAAAGAAAAATGTCACACTCCCTATAAAAAAATTTGGTTTGTAATTTTAATCAGTGCCCTGGTCTGGATTGACTTACATCTATACAGACAGGTAGGTTTGCAAACTAAAAAAAGCAACAATGGGCAACAGATCTTGCTGTTGAGAAAATTGCCATCTTGAGCTGCATCTTAAATTCACCAAATAATACACTGGTACACATAAATGCTCATCAGAGGACAATTTCTTCTGTAACTACCGGCTCCAGCAAATTTCTAGTTCTGTGATTGGGGATTAAGACAGTGTTCCTCTAATAACTTCTTGTGCCACTGTTCCATTCTGACATGCACTCTCAAATTGATCCTTGTGATGTTGAAGTAGGAGTCTCAATGGAAGTAATTTCTTATCTTTCCAGAAAACAGATCTTCCCTAAATAGTCAGTATGGAGCTGCTGCAAAAAGTCTGTATATTCTGCAAAAACAAAACAGAAAAGCCCAACTTGTCACTTTCTCCAGAACACAGAGCATGGGATTTTGCTGCACTTTAGATCAGGACAGACTAAAGCATTCTTTAATTATTATGCAATAATTGTATCCACATGAAGGAGTTTGGATACTTATTGCCTTTGTGAAAGAGTGGTTATCGATGCATAAAACACTACAACATAACAGAGCCATGGTTATTCCTATTTCCCCTTTCCTTGCTGACAAGAACAGCAGCTGACTGTCAGTGTTCTGGAGGAGCAGGCTGCTAAGAGCAGGTTCTGGCCACATGAGCTTTGTCCCAGGTATCCCAGGAGTGGATCCAGAATTAGGCATTCCAGAAGGTAAAGGTCTCCCCTTCAGACAGATGTGGATGAACAAATTCTGGACTTTTAAAGTTATTATTGATGGGCTGTCTTGATGTGTTATATGCTGATCGATGTAGCAGGTTGCCAAGCAAATATTAATAGTTCTGTTAGTTTTGCCACTCACGTGTGTTTTCATAATACCTATCTAATTACAATTTAACTAATAAAAGTTGCATCTCTAATAACTCCACAGCAGCATATCAAAGGTCAAATTCTGAGCCTCCAACACCAATCTAATTATTCTAGTCATGTCAGCTCAGTAGGGATTTATCCCTCCATAAAGTTTGCTTTTGAGACAAAATCCTAGTTTCTCATGGGGTTTCAGTGCCCCACAGTCCCTCCTCTGTCAATTCCCCCCTCTAAAGGTTCCATCTGAGGTGATGCACTTGAGAACAGGTGCACAGACAATCAAAAGATATATTGTTTGTTAAAAAAACATATTTCTTTTCATTTTTTGCATAAGATAATATTCACATAGGAAATCAAATCTCTCAAACAGGATGGTCAACTGGTACCTGAACAGTGACCCTGTAACTCTCTGTTGCAAGTGTCTTTCTAAAAGCATCTTCAGCTGAATCTAGTGAGACTCACTGAATTGCTTCTCTGCTGAATTATTATAATACAGCTAGCAAACAGTCTTATGTGCAAACCTAGTCTAGATGTCTCAAGTGTTATGTTTGACCATTTCTGTAACTACAGGAAGAGTTCTAAAGACTAGTTACAAGTATGCATTTACTGTTTGGCCAGTTCTGCAGCATCAAATACAGGGATTAATCTCTGAGACAATAGTGCCATCAATCAGCTTATAAACAGCAAGAACTGCCTGAGGAAACCTAAAGGAGCAGCTGGAATTCTCTCTTGGAGAGCTTCTGCAATGTTTTGTTGTTCACTTTGTTGTGAAGGCAGCTAGGAGTTTGGTTTCCCCCCACCCCACGTCATGTCAGTCCATTATCTCAAATGAGTTGTCTCAGCCAGCAGGATGAGCCTGTAGAGCTCCTCGGCCACCCAGGGAATTAGTGATTGTGCTGAGTACGCACATTGGCACAGCCAGGATACACAGCTACACTGTGATTGTCACAAATGAGTATATCTGGATGTTATGCATCAGTTAGGCAACTGCTGGTATGGTAATGTTTAGAAAACTGAGAGATCAGGGTGAGAAGTTCCGGTTTTAAACGAGAAAACTAAATATTTTTTTCTAAATTCATCCATCAGCGATGCACTTCTTGGCAAGAGTCAGTGCTTCTGCTATAGTGATCATGATCACTTCATATACAGAACTCTTGGTCTTTAACAATCATATTTTAAATTCCTGTGTGTACATGTGGACCTGCTGGCTCAGAGGCCAGGATGACTAGGATTGAGAGCACAGTACAAGCCATGTGGGACTATCCTGATTAGTACAATTATATGTTATAGTTTTCAAAGGCCTCAGCAATAGGCCCTAATTATAGGTCAAATGCAAAGTTCCATCTTACATCACAATTAAAACTTAAAATCCTTATAATTCTTGGCAAAAGGGGAATTCATGATTGCTTTTCTTTTGGGGTGTTCTCAGGTGTGAGAGGTTTTTGGATCTTTCTATATTTGTACTGAAGATAAAGTAGCTATTAAATGTGGCAGAGAGGCAAAATAACCACTCAGAAAGACAAAATATTTTTAAAAATATCTAATATAAAAGTATATGGAATACATTCATCCCTATGGAGTAACCATGATTAGACTACTGTATTTGACAATGCTCTGGACTTGACAATATCTTCCATATCTTTAGTTCTCTCCCTCTTGCAAACCACAGTTTGAGGACTTCTTGTCCTTTGTTACTGTAAATTCTAAGATTGTACTGGATAATGAAACATTTTGGTTTGCAGGACATGAAATTATTCGTATCATTTTAATTTGAAGTCTATGTGTGTTTGCAACTATATTCCAAATACCATTGTAATATGTAATATGTATATTCCAAATACCAATGTAATACCAGATCACAAATATTATTGTAATAGCTGATGATGTCCAAATCCAGTCCCTGACATAATAATCCAGATGTTTTTTCCCGTTCTTGTGTCACACAGAAGTAGTGCTTTAAATAATAATTTGCACTTAGGGAGACTTTTGTATTGTCTCTAAACATGTACAGCACAAGGCATGTACCACCAGCTGATCATCCACACCCCAAAAATGCAGGGTAATATTATGGATTAATTTAAATAGTAATATAATAGATCACAAAACTTGAAGATAAAATCATCTAGTATTTTGGGATAGAGACAAGATGAAAGTCTAATGCTTCTAACCATGTGTGTATTTCTAACTTAGGCATTAGAAACTTCAATATGCTTTCTCATTAAAAAAAATCTTCAATATTTACACTCCTATTTGACCATAATTTGCAGGAACCATTATAGGATTCATTGTGGCTTAATGTTGTTGGTGTTCAGGTTTTTTTTAATTTATCCTGGCATCAAAAGACAGAACATCTCAAATTCGTCCTGAGCTCATACTCCTACAAAATGAACATGACCTTTCATATGCCATTTTATAAATATGCCTTACTTATAATTTCAATCTTCTGTGGTTTAGATTGCTGTAATTTCCCTTTTTATCCTAACCAAGCTGTTACTTCTTTATAAGCTGTATACACATGGATGTGCTACCTATAAATCATAATTTTTATGTATTTCCAGAACATATTAGGTGCAAGGGAGAGAATGTGCCACTTTCTTATCTTTTTTTTCTGTCATTAAGAAATTACAATTTTCAAACCTCTTGCAGACTCCAACACTGCGGTAAAGTATAGCATATTTTAATTTGGAGTTGCAGTGGTGTACCCTTCTTGTTTAACCCATCTATTCTATTATTGTTGTTTCCACATTGAAGAAAGTAGTATTCCCAATGAAAAGGAATGGATCACACAAATAAGTTTAGTCACAAGAAGAGTTCTAATTCTGCATTGTTTCTTTTTTCTAAATCTTCCATTTTTAATTATGTACTCTTTTGATTGAGCAGCTTGAATTTCATTTCAATTTTTTTCCAGAATGCCAGTTCTTAGGTTTATGGACAGAAAGATCCTGTCAGCTACTGAAATAGACCTGAAAACTGGCTCTGTCCCAGCCCTCCTGGAATTTGTTTTATGTTTCATGTAATTCACTTGAGCTCTGTGGCAAAACTGTAAAGCAAGAATCAGGGAAATAATGCTTTGCTCTCATCTATTTTTTGGCAAACTACCAAAGCAGGATCTGAAGGGCAATACCTGGAACAATTGGATTTGAAGATTGATGGGCTTCTCTAGGCCACATCTGTAACAAAAATAATTGCTGTAAGAAACTCTTTCCTTAAGGAAGAGAACTCTTTTCTTTATCTTTCCTTTAAAAGTACTAGCTATGTTCTCAGAAGCAAGCTTTCACCCAAATTGTCAACTCTGCTACACTGATTTCTCTAACTTGATAAATTATTCCCTACACGTCTGTATTTCCAGAGGCTTTTTGTTGTATCAAGCAGGTTTCTGGACACTACAAGCAAAACCATTATATACTACTTAAGAACTATTTTTTCTCCTGAAAGAAAATACTAACACACCACATATAAAGTTCATGTAATTCTCAATATAGTCTCCTTTATTATACCCCTTCTATTTTATGCAGCTCGAAGAAAGAGAGAAGAGGAACACCATTAACACCTAGGTCACACAATTATACCTGTATTATGGAGAGTTAAGTATAAATACGTTGATCTTCTCCCTGGCAGCGATCACAGATGAATTAGCAGAGTCTCCAGATTCTGCCAAAGTCCGGAGCCACATCAGGTGCCAAGGTCTACTACCAGATCAATAATCCAGGAGGCTAAGCTCTGTTTGCAGCCAGAAAAATCATCTTAGGCACCTCAGAGTGCTGACTCCATTCCATAACCTGGCCAAAGCCTGATTATATTTAATTTATTGGGGAACATCATCAAGCAACATTCTGAAGAGGTATGACCTCATTTTTGCTAAGTTATAGACAGTTCTGGAAAATGAGCTACATTGTTCTCAGCTCATGAAATACACAATACTGATCACACTTTCTTATTTTTCACGTTTTAGTGGGAGGCAGCAGGATTTGGCAATTTTCCTCATTGGAAGAGGAAGGAAAATACCAAACTGGGGAGAAAAAAATGCCAGCCCACTATCATAGTTACTGTTGGTTGCTTGTCAACAGTGACAGCTCAACGTGAAGAAAATGGTTCACAACAGGGAAACGTGAGAAACGTAGCAGAATGCCTTACTTAAGACAGTTATGGAAGAGAAAGCTAGAAGACAGACAGCTATTTGCCAGACCTGACAGAGCCATCTAAGTTATTTTCATAGATCTTCCAGTTAAAATGCTTTACAGGAGTGCTCCCAAAGCATTATGTGTATCACTGAAGGAGGTAAATAAATGCCTCATCCATTTTTCTGAAAAACAGAAAGCGACAGAAACCAAGATGACAGAATGCCTGCCATTGGGCAAAGAAATAAAAGAGAGGTGTGATTTCAATTATTGCAGCTTCATCTGTGGTCTAGTTAAAGTCCTCTAACCGCATGTGACATAGCAATTCAAATGTTTAGGCACAGACTTTACCATAAGAAGCAAAGAAACAATTAAGATTTGGTATTTAGAATGTAAGAAAAACTCTTTTTTGAATGAATAGTGACATTTTTATATATTTGGTCTTCATCTCAGACTTGCTAATCATGCTGTAATCGATCAGGAGGGAAAGGCAGAACAGATGAAAAAGAAATGTGTCTTTAAGTGTAGAAATTCCATCTCAGATTCCAGAAAATAGTACAAGGCAGAAGGCAGTTTTTATCGGAGAAGAGTTTCTTAAAGCTATCACATAAGAGAGATAGGATGGACTCTAGTGATTTGCATTTCTTTTCAGTGAGTTTATGACTCTGAGAATATTACTTCACTTTCTGTCTGATAAGCTGTGTGCCTGGGTACAATATTCTGCACCCACTGATATCTTATGGGAGATGGCATTATAAATGAGGTTTAGCTCTTCAAACAACACACCTTCTCTCTCCTGTGAGAACTCTAGAATAGAATACAAGCAACAGTCTGACACTTCTCTCAGCATATTTTTTCTGTGAAAGTATTGGCTGCACATATCAAATCACCATGGTATGAGATTATACATATATAATCTTTTCAAGGCTTCAGGAATAATACAGAAGAGAAAGCAAAAAAAACAGATGCCCATTTGCCAGGTCTGGCAGAGCCATCTAAGTGATTTTCGTGGCTCTTCTACAATCACACAGAATTACATGATCACTGAAGTTAGAAAAGACATCAGGAAATCATCTAGTCCAGCCCCCACTCAAACGACTGTCAGCTACAGCTGGGGCCATTTGTAGCCATGTTTTTAACACATCTACAGAAGGAAACTACAAAATATCTTTGAATGCCTTCACAGTAAAAAAAGTATTAGTTTTTAATGCTTCCATGTCCTTTATTTCAATTTATGCTCATTTCATCTTCTCCTTTTGCTGAGGACCACTGAGAAGAGTCTGAAAAGAGTTCATCTTCTTTACCCCTTCCAATATCAAGCACTCTGAGCCTCTCTTCATATGAGAGTTCCCCAGTTACTTGGTAATTGTTGTGACTCTTTCAGTGAACTCACTCCAGTATACCCACGTTTTTCTTACCGGGGGAAAAGTTTTGCATAACAAAATTTTTAGGCACCTCATAACTTTAAGCTAACCTTGACATCAACATTCAGAAGTATTTTGATGTCTGTTCTGAATACATGATTTGTAAATGATCAAAAAAGTTAAGTGGGGACTGAACAAGGTCAGTGTATAACAAACAAATCACAGAAGTACGCCCATTTATCTCTGCCATTGTAGTAATCACAATTCTCAAAACCCTGCTTAGCTCCTCCAATCCACAGAGGACTGGAGACCTATTTTGGTGACCTTTACAGAAGTTGTCAGAATACAACTTTCTTCCATCTGACCCAGTTACAACTTATTCAGAGTTTGGCACTCTCAATGGCAGAAAAAAATGGAAGGAACATTGTGGTTCAGTTTAGATTAAGTTTACGGGTTTGTAACTGTGAAATAGAGCTTCTGTTTTTAAATAAAATGAAGTCTACAGTCTTAGAAAAAAAATAATTAAAATGTCTTGCAGAGTTAGTTCTGGGGTGTTCCAATATCTGTAAGTATGGCTAGGGGTTTGTTTGTGAGAAGGTGTCTATAATTTAACACTGAATGATCTTGGCCTGCAGCAGTGGGTATCTCAGATCAGCTTAGCTTCTGACAGACCCTTCCCCACTCAAACCAAACATCAGTGTTTGAAAACTGCAATGATTCCCAGGAAAAGTCTGGAATATGCAGTGTTCAGGAAGAAGGATAAGAAGATGATACATGGAGGAAGGGTGGTGGGGAGAGTTAATGAGGAAAACTAAAGGACAAGGAAGGAACAGAATAAATAAAATGAGATCTTTAAATCTGCAGAGTGAATTAGAATTCACTTCAAATTCTTCAGAATTAATATGGGCAAGTTTCAGGAATAAGAGTAATATTTGAAGTACTGTCAACTTTGAGAGACACAGTAGGGATGAAAGTGCATGAAGAGACTGGAAAGATATCTTTTGAGACAAAGGAAGTCACTATGACTTCCTGAGCAATAAAAAACAATGCAAGGTGCTGCTACAGAAGGATCCTTCCTATCTGATAACAAATCAGATAATAAACAAAATTTATTAGATAACAAAATTTGGTGGGGATACTGGAATAGGAGTATATTTTTGCTACAATATTTTCCCATCCAAATAGGAAGTATATTATAGTATTTATAGTCCAAGAATTGGCTAGTACTGAATCTGAACTTCCAAAGCCACAACGTGCAGTTGTGCCCGTTTTCAAATGACCTGACTGCACCAAGTGGAGCTTGGGTCATCTTAGTTATGCTCCCTAAAGCTAGTCATAAGCCATTACTGGCTGCCCAACAAGCCCAGCTTTGCTCAGAGCTTAGTGTCCTAAGAGACCATTGTAGCAGTGTTTCACTGAGCCATCTGCAATGTATCAGCCTCCTCTGGACCAGCTCTGGACACAGAATCAATGATGTAGTCTCACCAGTTCCAAGTAGAGAGAGAGAGAGAGAGAGAGAGTCACTTCCCTGACTCCACTGGCCACTTTCCATTTAATGTAGATGAATTATACAGCTTGCCTTTCATGCAGAGCGAGAGCGTGATGAGTCACGTCCAGCCTAGCTGCACCTCCACCCCAGAACCCCTGGGTGCTGTCCAGCAGGACTGCTGTGCAATTTCTCCTGCACAGGATTACCCCACCTCAAATGCAGACATCTGGGTTTCATCCAAGCTAATGACTGGCAATAATTCTGAATCTTCTGAGGGCCAGCACAGTGGTATTGCCACACAGAGCAAGGAGAACAGCAGCCTCAACCACAGCTGCTATTATTGGAATTCTGAAGTAATAAATGCTTCCCTTTCCACTTTCCCTTCAGCACCACTCTACTCAATTCCTAATACTTGGTGACCTTCACATGTACTTACACATGATATATTTAAATTCAGAAGATGCTTTTGACACCTCCTGACTTTGCTGCAAGTGCACTTATACTACCATGACATTTTCTTCACGACAGTTTTCTTTTTCTCAAGATCTAACAAAACAGGGGTTCAGAAATATGTTTCCAAGATAGTTCCAATAACCAATTATCACTCTTGGGTAATGGGTGATGTCAGCAGGATTTGTATTCACATGATGGGGGTAGAATTTGTCCAGTAAGAAAGCTTACATTCTTCAAATTCAGTGTTGCTGTGAATTTCAGTATCAACAGGAACTTGCACTGAGCCTCATATCCTAACTGAAGGACTGGCCAAGTGTCTTTGTATGCTCACAGACATCTGTGTATGTAAACAAACTGCTCCGAGTCTCTTAAAAATTATTACAAGGAATAACTTCTACCTGATTAAAAAAAAAGGTTTCAGCAGGACCAATCATTTTCCGTTTGGAAAAAAGAAGATTAGAGAAAACCGTGTGTATGTTTTCAAAGCAGTTTCCTCAATCATATATAGAACATAAATGGAGCGAAGACACCAACCATCTGGCAGATTTCCAAAGGAGCTCAGGACCAAAACATTCATCCTTATGCTGGAAATTAAGAGACTGGAAGGCTTTCCCAGTATCTGTAAAACATCAGCACCACGTTCAAGGATGAGCAGTCAGGTATCATCTGTGTTGACAAAGAGGTGGAGGAGGACAAGAATAGGTGCCAGGCTAACTCATGAAGTATCTGAAGCATAGGAGAAAAGGATATATTAAATCTCTGCCTGCCAACTTTGCTAGTTGCCGAGTGCTTTTGAAAATCTGATGCCTCATTTAGCTGACTAAAGAGTGATTGAGCTGCACCAGAAATACAAACCCAGCTGTCAGAGAAAACTGGAAAATATGTTCTGGAGTAGTTTTTCAAAATCAAATTCTTTTTTTCTATATAGAACACTGGTTTATTTTTAAATGTTTAATTAGGCTAAGTTTAGCTGTGTGTATTACCTGAAAATAGAAAAGACACACTAAAACTATGCAGGTTAGTCCAAATGCATGCTGACTAAAACTGCATGCACTCACTAACCACCAGATATTCATACCATAGCAGAGAAAAAACATTGTGACAAAGATTGCAGAGACATTAAATTTTTATGCAGATTATTTTTTACCCTTACCCCTTCACCTAGAAATTGAAGTACTTGGTGAGAAAGAGGTCCATAGATCCAAATTACGAGAGTAGCTTTGGAATACTTGGCCATGACAAATACTTGGCAAATATGTTTTCATATTTGAAGGGTTTTAAGACCTTCAAAAGCTCTATGAGTGTCACAAAGAAAAGGAGAGATGACCCACTTCCACCTCTGTCATTATTTAAGCCTCATGCCTAGAAGGTGTGAAATAAAATTCTACTACACAAACAACGGAGGTGTGGATGATTACTGAAAAAATTAGCAGTGATGTGGAGTTAATGAAAGAACTTGAGGTGTCAAAATAAATGTGAGATGAAAGGAACAGAGGGAAATCAGAAGCCTGTGAAAGACTGAGTGATCAAATGGCTGTGCAAAGTGTCTCACAGAGTCCAGTTTCAGTCTTTATGGAAGGCGTGTCGAAAATCTGAATATTCTCGTATTCTGAAACCACTTCATATGCTACCATTGTGCCCTACATGACATACTCTCATTGCCACTTGACATTTCAGCATACCACACAGGTAGGTTTCTCACTTATTGCTGTGTGACTTACTACAAATTCCTGAAATCTAACATATACCTACTGATCCGTTTCTGAGCAAGAATTTGTGAGGGTCATTCAAGTAAAAAGGAGAAATTCACCTATTTATTTTTCTTGGCCCCACATCCTCATCCCCATGGGGCTGGAGAATAATTTTGCCCTCTGCTCTCTAATTCACATCCTCTATTTCCATTCCCCCACCCCCAGGAATATGTCTGCCTCCTGTGTGCCCAGGGACTTCCTGGTTTTTGGCAATACTTCATGGGTATGTCAGCATTCCAGAGGTCAGCTGAGGATAAACTCTAATTGAAATATATTAAAATAGGTTGCAAGGGACAAAAATTCAAAACCCCAAATCTATCAAAATCTGTTACTGATGAAGCATCTGAGCTGGCTATGTCCTTAAAACATGCATCAAAAGTAATCTTTCAAACCTCTTCTTCAGGTCTCCATTGGCACCCCCAGAGGAAATAATTTGAAACTGTTCGGAGAGCAGCAATCCTGTTCTGGTCCTTGAAATCCTTCGAGCAACACACACCCACACACCAGCATTATTTTCTCACCTCCTCCGTATAAAAACAAAACAGAAACGTGAGAACAGTGGGCTGGAGATGGAGCTGCGGAAAGTGAAGTTGGAAGGATTAATTATGTAATACGCCCCCTCTCCCGCCCTTACCCACAGCAACACGAGCGAGGTAAACCCAATCCTCCCAGCTGACAACTCAGAACTAGAAAGCGCCCGGAGGAGTGAAAGCAAAATAAACGTGTGGGGAAGGTGGCGATGCACTCCTACAGAGGAAGATGTCATTAGGAAAAGGCTAAAAACAAGTTCAAATCACCTTTAGCCTCTTCCCTTCCCTCCCCAGCAAGACCTCTCCCTCCGCCTCTTCCCCTCTCCTCCCCCCAGCTCCTCCTCCCCCCTCTTTTCAGCAGGAGCTGCAGCCGGATCGGGACTATATTCCTACAGTTCACGGCTCTCTGGCGGAGTGTGGATCCTCCTGAAAAACTCCAAGTAAAACAGGAGCTGGGAGCACACACACGAGAAGATATATTAAGAAAGCAGGTTTGCTACTTAACTCGGAGGAAAGAAGCTGGAGCAGACTTCTTGGGTTGCTCTCTAAGAGCCTTGCCGAGAGTCCTTGCAAAGAAAAGTGTTGCTGATTCAAAAGAAGAGGAGGGATGGGGAAGAGGAAAAAAATTGTGCATGTCTGTGTGAGAGGGAGACAAAGTGTGTGTGCGTACGTGTGAATGCGTGCTTGTGTGTGAGAGGGTGTAGGCGACGGGTGGGGGGAGCTTGAAATTATATATATTTTTTTTTTTTTCCTACGAAAGACACGTGAATGCAATTCCCAGTGAGGGGCACCAAGCTCTGCCCAAGAGCAGAAGGGGTAGGGAGAGGGAAAGGGAGAAGAGAGGGAAGGGAATAGGAAAGGGAAGGGGAGAGGGGGGGAGGAGGGAGGGAGAAGGAGGAGGAGAAGAAGGGATTTCTATTTCAGCAGACATTCATAGAAAGACGGTGGCAAATTCTGTGGCCGTCTTTAAAGGAAGTGTCCTGGGACATAGAAAGAAAGAAGCCCAAAGAAGGAAAATAAAGGGCTATGATTTCCTTGTCCTGTTGCTTTGTCTCTGGCTCCCTCTGCCTCTGGAAGAGTAGCCACAGGACACAAAGATGCCCAGCTGGTCACTGCACGCCCAAGTTCAGTTTAGCTGGTGCTTCTCTCCTGTTTAGCCTGACTGCTTTCTCTGAAGGGGAGGACTCATAGCCCGACAGCCTTTTAGTTTAACCTGAAGAGTGTGTGCCGCCTCTCTCTGCCCACCCCAAGAACTCGCTGGAGGTGGAGGAGAGGGGAGAAAGAGGAGGACTTGAAAGTGCCTGAGGAGCTCCCGATGCTAAGAGGAGACAAACATTCCTGTGGACGACGCAGAAAGGACAAAGCTGACTGATTTATTGCTGTTTTCCATTTTTTTTTTTTATTTTTTTTTTTTTATCTCCCTGTCCTTTGGCGCACACCAGTGTTTGGAGATCTTTGAAAACACAAACCAAAACACCAGCCCCGAAGCCCCAACCCCTTGGCTAGCTCTTATGGGAATGAAACACTCCTCCCGCTGCCTGCTCCTAAGGAGGAAAATGGCGGAGAACGCTGCCGACAGCACCGAGGTGAGTGAGGATGCGAGCCGGAGCCGGCGCCGCGCTCCCCCAGACCCGAGCACCGATCTCTGGGCAGAAGCAGCAGTAAGTGCAGAACAACTTTCCCGGCCCCTCCGGCCAGCTCCTGCCTGCCGTGCTGCTATGGTTTCCTGCATTTGCCCCCCCATTTCCCCCCCCCCCCTTCCCGGATCCCCTCCCCGTAGGCAGAGAAGTTTGCCCGGCCGAGCCCTCCGGGCGCTTGAGGCTGCCCGGGGCCGCCGCTCCGCCGCCGCTTCCCGGCAAGTTGGGTGGCCGTGCGGAGCGGAGGGTGTCGGGTCTGGGGGCAGGGCGGCGGTAAATTGGGGTGCTGGACACGCCGAAAGGGACAGACCGTCTCTTGCGGCAGCACCTCGGCCAGCTCCCCGTGCTTTCCGCCGGCAGCCTTGGCTAGGAGCGTTTGGGGGGACTTTAGGAGCATCCGTGTCTCTGCAGCAGTCTGGATGTTACCGAGACGAGATGCCCGAGGTGGGGGCTCTCCGGCTGGCCTGGGCAGTGCCGAAAATAGCTTTGCACTGCCGTCAGGCCAGGAGGAGGGTACCCTGCGATCTCTCAGGTTTTCTGCAAGAAATCCATTCCCGCCCCCCCTGCCGCCGCTCCCCCACCCGTTACCTTCTGCTTCCTCAACATTGGGGCTGAGCAGCCCCTGTTTACTTGTCTGGGGCTGTCTTGACCTCACTGAGACTTCTCAAGGGATACAGCAGTGTGCGAAGTCTCAGGTCTGGAAAAGCAGAAGGATGCAGGATGCAGTCCCAGCATCTCTGGGAGCATGTGAGAAGGAGACAGGCGAAAGTGCGAGCGTGTGCCAAACTCGCTGTTTCTATTAATAGACTGTGCCTAGCACTCTGACTGAACACTTAACACATGCTTAAGCAAGCTGCAGCACAGCCGTGCACAGACCCCGTGGACACTGCACCCCAAACAACTTCACAGCTTTGCCCTTGCAGGGGCGGCGCTGAACCTTCTCCCCAGTTACCCCGCAGAGGGAATAAAGAGCAAAACCTACTGTGAACACATGACTATTCCAGTCTTTTTTATTTCCACATCTCTGCCAAATGCCTCCTTCTTTCAGTTAGTCCTCCCAGTAGGTGTCCTGCTCGCTCATGAATTCCATCCACATTTCTCTTCACAATAGTGTTCTCTCTGCTTGACCTTCATCAATATGCCTCCTTTGCCATGCCAGGTGAAGAGCCACATTTTCTTAAATGAATATGATGTAAGCACTAAATCAACGAACATGCCTGCTACTCTGCTACTGCGCTACAACCCCATAAAGTATTGGTTGCAGAAGAGGCATCTATAAATAGCCAGAAGTCTGGCTGCACATCTGTAAACACTCGTAGTCCTGACAGCACATATTGCATTATAGGTCCCAGGATCCCAGGACAGGATTGTACAAGCACAGACAGTTTCTTTCAAAGCCATTTTTTTCAATGGAAATTGGTTTTTAGACAGGGAAAATAGGTGAAAAGAGCTCTTTAAAGATTCCTTTTCAGTTCCATTCACTCTTAGCACGTTCTTGTTGTTTAATCATGTTTTCCTGCTTGTGCAGTGCTGCACACACTGCAATGTTATTTTGTGGAGAAGGATTTTTTAAACAAAAACAGATTCATTCCAATGCTGCATACTGGCTAGGAGAATATTCAAGTGCTGTGCTTCCTCACCTAAGAGTATGCATCAGTGACAGACTTGTGAAATGAGAGGGAAAATATTGCAATTAGGCATATCCTGCTCCCCTTCTATCTTCAGAAAATCAGGAGGGATACATTTGTACCCCATGCCTAGATAATTTCCGTTTTATTGGTGTTCTTATTTCTGATATGGACTGAGGGAAGTTGTCTGTCTGCATATGTGCAGAGGTAGGAGTGCACCAAGCAAAATATGCCAAGACCTGTGAAGCTCTTTTACTTCTCAAGCATCTATATTTAGCAAAGTCATATGATACCAGTTTGACCTTCAAACCTGTATTTCTCTAACTTTCTCCTGAGATTAACAAATATGTTTGACAGAAGGAATGCAGGACAAAATATCTCACTTTTGGACTTAACACAGTGTCAGAGAAAATTAGGAATTGGTATAAATTTGCTTAATTTGAAACAAATGGGGTACCAGTAATACTCATTATTTGATACTAAATTTCTGAAGAATTTTGATGTTACAGTGAAATAGGCATGATACAAAAAAAACCAGCTGTAATGAGAGATGAATAATTTAAACATTTAACAACTGGTCAGAATTAGCCCTACTACCAAATTACTCCAAAGACCTCGTTCTTGCTTAGATTGATTTGACCCAATGTACTTGTGTTACATCTTCATAGTATATTTTTTATGTTTTAGGTTTGGTTTTCTTCTTTTAAACCTGCCACAACTAAGAGCTTTTATCAAAATTTTGGTCAAGTATGGCAAGTATACTCTTTCAGTTGTAGGACAGTTTAAAACAATGCATTAAGTCAAGGAACATGGACACTGCATAAGAAAGTTTTAATTCCCTTGGCTACCCTCTGTTGCCCATAGCTGCTACCTCGAGCTTAAAGAGCTTATGGAAATCATGACAACAGGCACAAACAAGGAAAAAACAAAGCTACAGTAAGACAACCCTCACTGTTTCCTCAAGCAGAAATACAGAATAGAAAAGCAATTGCCCACTAGCATTACTTTCCAGTCAAGGAAGACACCCTGTGTTACCAGGAAACTTAGAAAACTGAGCTCCCGTGGTTTCAGCTGTACAGACATTTACATCACTGGTATCCCCACAGCCTTATATCTTGATACAAAGCGTGATCAAGTCAGTCTGAGTGCTGCCACAGGTGCTGTTGGGCCTTGGATCAGAATATCAGAATATCAGAACGGTTTTGCAATTTATTTCACTGATAACAGCCTGATATTAGTCTATCTGCCGGAGTTTATGTAGGACAAGTGGTTTATTGTATGTGTTTATAGTACCCTGAGAATACACAGTGTTTTGTATAAAACTAAAAGTCAAGGGGGGAAAAAATCCAAGATTTTTCTATTTAGACTCTGACTAAATTCCAGGGGGTTCCTCTAATAGGAAACTTGCCAGAATGGTTTCAGATCCGTGTCTGCAGTGCACAAGGAAAAAAAGATGCAGAAAATCTTTATTGTCCATGAACATCACATTCATTTTAAGAGATGTTCCACTGGAGCAAAAGCTATAGAATCCCTCCTCAAGATACAAAAATGAACCTCTGTATCTTTTGTCACAAAAGGAGGCTTGTCTAAATAAAACAGGACTGTTTGCATAAATAACAGATGCAGAATTGCATTCTCTGCGAATAATTAAAGACACTCTGACAGAAAACAAAGTAAAAGAGAAACTGTTCTTTGTAGAACATACGCACAAAGTTCTACAAAATTCATGGTGCTGTCCTGCTGTAGATTTTTTTGTAGATTTTGTAGTTTTTCTATTTTAAATGTATTATTTGGAATCTTTATCAATAGTAGGCTTCCAGTGATGGAGAAAAAAATCAAGTGTGCCAGACTGTAACTTGTGAACGTGTGCCAGGTGAAGGGAACACAATCATAAAATCATAGAATAACTTGAGTTGGAAGGAGAATTAAAGGTCATTTACTCCCCCCACCTTGCCATGGGCAGGACATCTTCGACTTGACCAGGTTGCTCAGAGCCACATCCAACCTGACGTCAAATGTTTTCAAGGATGGGGTGTTAATCACCTCTCTGGTCAACCTGTGCCAGTGTTTTTCACCTTCCTCACTGTAAAAATTTTTTTCCTTATGTCTTGTCCATATAAAAGTCTAGTCTAAATTTACCTTCTTTTAGTTTAAAACCATTATGCCTTGTCCTATCACAACAGGTCCTGCTACAAAATTTGCCCCCATCTTTCTTATAGGCCCCCTTGAAGTACTGAGAGGGTGCAATAACCCCAAAGTGCCACAATTGCACGAAATGCCAGGGTTTATGTGCACATCCAAAAGATGCCTGTGACAGGTTAGTGTCTGACTGAAACAATCCTATAACTTGAAACTGATCTGGTTTTGTGCAATCTCATTGCTCAGTAACTTCATAAAAAGCAATTCTTGTGCTGAAGACTTCATGGTGTCTGTAGAGAGAAAAGATTCCTGTCCCATTGCTAAGAATAGAGAGATCAGTTAATTTATTTATGGCAGCATAATAGAGTTCTCCCTGAATGTCCTATTATGCAAACCTTCGGCTTTGGTTAGGTTTGGGGTAACATGCCTAATAGATGTACTTCCCTAAACAGATGAATAAAACTGATTCAGGATTATGTGATCCAGGTTAGCAAAGGTAGCTGACTATTCTGTTGTCAGAAGTGGGGAGGTTAAAGTGTTCTATCTACATGAAATCCAGTCATACCACTACCAAGGGGGGAAAAAAATATATAGAATCTATTGAAACCATGAGCTTCTGTTTGTGATTTATGAGTAGGAAGAGGGATTTCTCCTTAATAAGTTACCAAAGTAGAAATTAACAGAAGCAGAGCGGTGTGTGTAGCAGAAAATTGGACTGAATTTATTCAGTAAACCAAAATTTTGGTCCTGCTTATTGTGCTGGGTGATCTTGCAGATAGAATTTAATCCTTCTAAGCTTTTCCATTCATTCTATTGAATTCTGTGGTTCATTAGTGAAAAGTGTTGTAGGAATTTCTTATTTGGTGATATTAAATTGCTGAGAACAGCATATATGAATGAACATTAATGAGTGGGTGATGTTTACCTGAGAGAGAAACGACACTGCTGTATGGTGTATGTCTGGGACTAACAGATGTCACAAGAGGTCTGGCCTGGCATCACAGAGCCAGCTGAGGAGGCAGTTTGTAACACAAGTTTCAACCCTACTGAGTGGCCACTCATAACTTTGAAGGGGAAAAGTGGTGGGTGTGTGCAAGTAGTGTAGGTGAGCTGCACAGTCCAGACCACTGGCTCACGATCCAGAGTTTTTGCGCTGCTGGCAAGGCAGGCAGAAAGCTGACCCATGATGTCAGGGCTTCACTGGGGTGTGGGCAAATTCTCGAGGGCTACAGAGACAGCTTTATAGAGTTAAAGCAGAGAATATTCCACCTCCATCACATTTTGATCCCTTACAATGCTCCTACTAGAACTTTGTCACCCGTGCTATTAGACTAGTACAAGGTAGTTCTAACATAGTCGTAGGGGCTTCTTTTGGTTTCTAGCCAATTCAAGAGTGGGGGAGCAGAAATATGGCTCTGAGCCATCTTCTACAACTTCAGCTGTGCAGAACATTAATTTAGCTCAGCTGAAGATACAGCTAAATGCATTCTACTCCTTTCTCAAATCTAATGCTAAAAGTTTAAGGTATTGACCATGATATTTTGGCCCCATTGAAGAAATAGATTTTAGTTTGCATTAGAGATAGGATGAAGAAACGTTAATGCTTAAGTAAAGAGTAACAACAATCAGAGCAAAGTTTCAAGATAAAGATGTCTTAGCATGGTTCATCCTCTGTCAGCATAGGGTTGTTTCAGTGAGTAATGTTTTAGTGCCAAGAAGAACGGGATTTTTAGAAGGGGTGTGGCTCATATTGGTGACATCATGGGCCAAATCTCATTGTGTCCTTGTGCCAATGCTAAAACAGGACTTCCATGCTAGTGAGCAGGCTTTAATGACACTTTTTTCCCAACCTCAGCTTGTGAAAAGCACCAAATTTTTCGGAGAAGAGCACAAGATATTCTGTAGATTATAGATTTTGTAATTGTTCTACCTCCATGCAAAAAGTAAGCTTACCAAGACTGATTAACATGCCTTCCAGAGCTCCATCCTCAGCCTGACTGTGAAAGATGAAGGCTTGTGCCTTTACTGGTGAAGGCAGAGCAGAGAAATACTTAAAGGTAAAAAAGCATTGAACCTATTCTTTTCATAAGATTTTGCCTCAGTCTTTCTGAGTTTGCAACAAATTTCAATCCCTTGATGGGTGAGATAATGAACAGGTGAAGGGGATGAATGATGAAACTTGTTGCTCTTACCTGATTTCACAGAGAATCCTGTTACCTGCTGCCCTGATCATTAGCTTTAATTCCATCTTTATTTTGATTTAGAAGTTTTGGATAAAATGCATCTTTTCCATAATTTTATTTTTTCCTTGGGAGTAACCTCTAATTAACAAAAACAAAAAGCGCTCATCTGAAGGAAGCAAAGAAGAGATTACCCAGTAGGTGGCTGAGCTGATGACCATGAATGTCTATTCCCCATTCCAGAATGGAGCAATTTGTGATTAATCACAGCCTGGCTCTTTCCTGTGTCCTTGAACGTGTCCTGGCTGGTTTCATGAAGTGTTTTGGCATGTTATTTCTTTCAGGGTCTTGAACTGGAGCTGAGTCACTTCACACATGGGCACTACTTCCTTCTTGCTATTTCACTTTTAAGCTGAGATTAAACTTGCAGAGGGACAGGTACTGATCTCTTCACTCTTGTGACCAGTGACAGGACTTGAAGGAACAGCGTGAAGCTGAGTCAGGAAAGGCTTAGGCTGGATATCAGGAACCAAAGAGTGGTTGGGCAATGGAACAGGCTCCTCAGGGAAGTGGTCACAGCACCAAGTCTGACAGAGTTCAATAAGTGGTTGGACAATGCTCTCAGGCACATGGTGTGATTTTTTGGGGATGGTCCTGTGCAGGGCCAGGAGCTGAACTCAGTGATCCTGATGGGTCCCTTCCAACCCAGAATATTCTATGATACTATGACTCTACAATTCTGTGATTGATTCTATGATTTAAGAGGTACAGTAAGGTCAAGGATGATAGCTTTACATATTTCTTATAAGCTAGGTTTGTAATGTCCCAGTTCTGAAAAATAAAAAACCCCAAAATTTTAAAAGGTATGTAAAATGCTGTCTTTTACATGATCTACATAATTATAAAAATGGAAACTCACTTAAAAAATCTGGAATAGAAAATCTATTTATCTTTATTTTATTTCATCAACAATTCAGAGATTTAAAGACCAGAATTGGAAATAAGGCAGACTCATTTTCACTAGCACTCACTGCCAAGTTCACTTTTCTGAAAATTCTATTAAGTGCAGAAATTAAAGATAATTTTCCTTTGTATTTTTAGTGTGAAATGCTGTGATCATAAATAAGATCTCAGTGTTTTTCTTTCCAAAATGAAGAGAATATTTTAGTAATAAAACATTTGAAAGGATATTAAGGTGAGAACAAATAGTTTAGTTGACATTTTTGACAGAGAAAAAATATAGAAGGTGAAGAGAATATTATTCTCCCTCAGTTAAAATAGACTGTCCTGCAGTTCATGCTTTTGGAAATTTGTGTGTATTGAGGACTGTACTTGGGTCCTTTCCTCACGGAGTGAATGCTTGTTTAAAAAGAGGCATTGCCACTTTTTCTAACCATTCCTCACAGAAAAGGAGTTACTTAAGCTCTTAAGCTTTTCATTTCATTTTTGAGGAGGGGTGACCTTGGAAGAGGAGCATGGAGGTGGGTCTTTTCTAAGACTTCGTTTTATACCACTGTTCTCCTAAACTTTTCCTGGTGCCAAACTCTTCACCATAGTGCAGCTGGCAAGCTTCCCATTCAGCATTCTGTTTGGTTTAGACCGCACACTTCAGTTTCCAGTGCTCTCCTTGTCCTGTCCCAAGGTACCAAGTATATCTGAGATGTTCTGCCACAGTTCCTCCTCTGTCCTTCTTTTTAAAAGAAAAGGTAGCATTTCCATCTCTCATGTCAGTGAAATGATGAAAGTGAACATCTACTGACTGGGAAGCAGTAATATGTCATGGTCTTCAAGAAGTAGTGTTGAGGTGTTCCCTCAGTGGCCACAAAGCACTCTTGGGGTCATGTGTGGCCTCACAGTTCTCCTGTCCTTCTTTTCCTTTTTTGGCCAGACAGCTTCTGTTTCATTGCTTCCAATGGGACCAGGAAGGCTCAGACCTGGTCTCTGAGCCCAGAATAATATGTGACCAAGACAAGGCCTCCCAACAACAATCTGTCAGCTCAAACTTTATTTCTGCTTTGCACCTTAATTTCTCATTCAGATCAAAGAGGAAGAGAGGAGGTGTTGCCACCTGTTTCAGTTTCTAGTTGTGTCCTGTTGCTATTCTTCAATCCATTGTGAAATTTGACCCCAGCTTGGGAGAAAGACCAGCTACTGATACTCTTTTCCTTAGTCACAAACAGAGAAGTAATTTACCCTTCCTGTAACTCATTCTGAACTAATTCTATTTAAGGACCATATATCTCATGACTGTGCCCCATATTAGACATTAACCTGTCTGAAGTACGGGATTTGTACTTTTTTATTTTACTCTAATATGATTTACATTAGGATATAAATATATATGTAAATATATATTTACACTGGGATATATATATATATATATATATATATATATATATATATATATATATATATATATATATATATAAATATACATTAGGATCCCTATATAAATAGGGATCACAGTGGTGTAGCAGAAACACAGATGTGTCGAACAAACTTCTGTGGACCATCTCATGCAACCTCAAGCCCAGTGTAGAACAGTCACCAGCATATGATCATGTTGGCCACTGCTGTCTCTGGCCAAGTCTTGGAAATCTCCAAGCACAGAGATGCCACTGCCTCTCTGGGTAACCTCTTCCAGTGCTGCACAGACCTCTCAGAGGATAAGTTTTTCTGATTGTCCTATTTGAACCTCAGTAATTCCAGGTTGTGACCTTTTCACCTCATTATCTCATCTCCTGATATTTAGGAGAGTTCTCTTCCATATTCTTTCTATCTTTCAAGTCCTTTCAGGCTGCTATTAGATTGTCCCTTAGTCTTGTCTTTCACAAATCAAGTTCAGCACACAGGTTCTTGCAGGTCGTCTTCTTAGGCCCATGACCATTGTATTGTACAGAATCTTGCTTACCTCTTTTTAACTAAAGGCTGTGCAGAAATTGTTATGAGAATGGAAAGGAAAAATATTTTCCTAAATGGAAGAACTTAGCAGAAGACTAACTGATGAATGCACATGGCCAAGTAGTGTCAGTAGAGTGTATTTTACAGAATTCCCTTGTGATTGAGCCCAGCTGTATATCTGATATGTTCTACTTCAGTATTTTGGGTCAGTAGTTTCATATTTTCCCTAGAAAGAGAGGTCAAATCTAAAAAGTAGCACTGCTTCTTACCCACAGCTTGCATCTTGTCTAAGTGTACATCTGGAACAGCTGTTTCAGGAGGAAATAAAATGAGATAACCACATCACAGTATAGAGTTGTCTCCTTAGGAGGCACAGTGTTTTAAACCTAACTAGGATTAGCCAAATTTACTAGGAGCAGGGGGTGTTCTGCAGTTGCTAGGGATGCTTGCCTATTGTCGAGCCTTAAAAAAGGTAAGGGCTATCATTACTCTTTCAGTTTTGTTGGTTTTGGCAAAACCCAGAAAACCCTCTGCAAGCCTGAAGCAGACCTAGGATGCAAAACTGAGATAGAAAGCAGTTATTGGGCAGAGAAGACAAAGGGAGGGAACATATTTTAGCGGGCAAGAAAGTATGTTGCAGACTGAAATTTCAGCTGAATCCGTTTCAGCTCTGTGTAAGTTTGCTGATGTCTTAGATTCTTTGGAATAGAAGAGGCAAATGTAAAGTTACCCTCAAGTAAAAGCCCTGTTCTGGAAAAATATTATATTTATAGACGACTATATTTAGCCATGTAATAGAATGGTTTGCAAATTTACTCGAGGTCAAACTATATAACAAAAGTATTTTGTGAAGTTGGAAAAGAAAAGGCAAGAGGGATGAAAGTCAGGAAAGTGGGTGGGCATGTGGATGGAGGGAAAAAAGAAGGGAGGGTGAAAAGGGAAGGGAAGGAGGGAGGAGAAAGGAGAAAGAATGGGAGAGAGGGAGAGGTAGGGAAATACAGTCGAAATACAGAGAAACACAGGAACAGTAGAAATACTTAAATTCATTATCAATAAGTCATAGAATCTCTCTGTGACTCCTTGAAGACTGTTCTTGTCAGTATAGGCCAAGGTGAAGAAAGCACTCAGTACTTTTTGGCCTTTTCCTCATGCATTGTCCCCAGGGCCCCTGCTCCATTTAGCCACAGGCCCACATTTTCCTTAGCCTCCCTTTTGGTGCCTGTGTGCTTGCAGGTCATTGTTCCATTGTCAGGTTTAACAAATGTCAGGAATCAAGGAGCTGTAGGCAGAGGTAGCGGGAGGCCTTCAGAGGAGCAAATCAATTTACCCTTTCACAGCCTATCAATAAGGAAATAACAGGGGAGGGTTGCAACAGCCTGTAAGGTCTAATGCAAATCCCAGTTTCTCTGTCAAAGTGAATAAGCCCAACATTCACTGCTTTTTGACAGATTAGTCAGTTATGAAATAAGAGGAGACAGTATGTAGTTCTAGGCCTGTGATTCACCCCCACCAATCATGAAAAAAGAAATAACATAATATAGAAAAAAAACCAAAACTCTTTTAAATTAGTAATCAAGGTATGTATTTTACAGCTTCCTTGAAATTCTCCATTAAAATTTGTCTTTACCAGTATTGTCTCACAAATGATTGACCAATGGGTAGTCTCACTTATAAGGGATTTACAATACTGAGAGACTCTTCCAGTGGAAACTTTTCACCAGCTCTTACACCTTTGCACACACACCTGGAACCCACCCCAAACTCCACTCCAATGAGTAGAACCAGGAGAACGTGCAATATTCCTCCCTTGTCTCCATGTCAGGATTCTAAGCAGCAGCTCAGCTCCAACTGACCTCATCTCACCTCGTAAGCACATTGTCATCGCTGAACTTGACATATTACTGTAAAGATCATTTTCCTAGCTTGCTGTTTCAACTACATTACCCTTATATTGATATCTAAATTGCTGAATCTTTATATTCTTTTAAATCCAAAAGCTGATTGCACTTCCCAGGGCTGTTCAGAGTATGTGTCCTGCTACCTATCTGAATTTCTTATTCAGCACCAAGAGATTAATTCAAGCCTCCAGTGCCAAACTCCGTCTCACACTTCTTAGATTTTTCAAACATACTTTAATGTATAATGAATAATACTAGCACCATGACAATGTGTATACTGTTTAATGAAGGTTAGCCTAAAAAAATTGTAAAACTAGGCTAATGGCTATATTTCTTATATGTTTTCTCTGTATTTGACATTCAACTTCTGTCCTGCTTTTCCAAGAGAATTTTTTTAATCACATAAACTTAATGGGAGGCAAAGATAGATAAGGATTTAGATAAAGAAGGTGCTTGCACTTACTTGTGTGAGATTTTCATGAAAATGTGAAACAATTCTCATAGCCTCAATACCACTGTTTCATTGAAGAAAAAAAACAACTCTGTGCTATCTTCTGTTTTTTCAGGTCTGTTCCTTTCACAACAGAAAACAAATAATGCTTCTCAGTGCTCATAAAATATGTCTTTGTTGCTTTGTAAAAGGGAAGGCAAAAGTATTTATGTTTGCAAGACCTATCTCCTCCTGGTAAAACTGAGTATTTTAACCATGCCTACTGAAAAACAAAGGCATCCTAAGCTCAAGACAGGTTTACCCTCACGTAAATCAGTTTCAGCAGAATTATTTTTGATTTATATAGATTCAAAACCAGCTCACATCTATATATAAAATCGTATTTAAAAGGGTGAATCACCGGTTGTTTTGCTCAAGAAGAGAGTTTGCATCATTCTGTTTCACGATTGTATAAAAATGTTAGGAGGTTACTTTTTTGTATTGCTTTCTTAACCGTGTTTAAAAGATGGGTGTAAGATACCAAAAGCTTATTTGATTCTTAACACAAAGCTACAAAAGCCTGATTTATATCAACACAGCTATCAATTGCTGCTTTTGAAATACACAGTGTAAATACCTTTTTAGCAGTTGTGACTCAGAGCCCACCATAGTTAACAAATCACTGAAGATCTCTGAACATTTCAGTAGATGTTTGATTAATAATGCAAGAAATGCTGAACACACTGGTTTGCTCATGTGTGTCAGTAGCACTCAGCATGATTATTTATTGTAGAATCAAGTCCATACCAGCAGGATATTTAAAAACGCTCCTTGTCTACCGTCTGTAATATGGAGCAAGAGTAATTCTGCTGAAACTAGAGGTATTACTTTTGTTCTGCATGTTAGATATATATCCATTTTCTTAAATGACTGCTGAAAACACATTGGAGTCAATTATGGCATTTGCAGCCCACCTGAGAAAAAATAAATTACCAGGCCAAGGAACTGACGGGTTATTAATCTCCGTCTCTTCCAATGAAATTTCTTGCACTAGGTAAACTAACACCAAATAACATTTAATGGCCAAAAAAGAGCAAGTGTAGTACATTAGGCTAAATTTACAGGGTGGTTAAGAACATATAAGTTGTCCTTGCTATAACCGGGACTAGTCTCAGAAATATATACAATTGCCTTTTTAGTCTGCAGAAAGATTATTAATTATTTATCCATTACTAAGCAGACTGTCATGGTTTAACTCCAGTTGACAAATAAGTACCACACAGTTGCTCCTTCACTCCCTTTTTTCCCCATGGAGATGAGGAGAATCAGGAGAAAAAAAAAAAGAAGCAAAACTCATGAAGTAAGAAGAGTTTAATAATTGAAAGAATAAAATATAATAATTACAGTGCTATTACTACTACTACTAATAATAATAATAACAATAATAAAATAATTTTAATAAAATGGAGAGGGAGAGAGACAAACAAGTGGTGCACAATACAGTTTCTCACCACGGACTGATGCCCAGCCCTTCCCTGAGCAGCAAGCAGCGGCTCCCAGCCATCTTACCCCAGTTTATACACTGAGCATGATGTTCAGTGGAATATCCCTTCAGCCAGCTGAGGTCAGCTGTCCTGGCCATGCTTCCTCACAGATTCTTGTGCACCTGCTCACTGGCAGGTCATGAGACACTGAAAAGTCCTTGGCTTCGAGCAGGCACTGCTCAGCAACAACCAAAACATCAGTATGTCAACAGCACAGTTCTCACACTAAATCCAAAACACAGCACTGTGCCAGCTACTAAGAAAATGAACTCTGTCCCAGCTGAAACCAGGAGAAAGACTTACAAGTAGCTTTCCTTTACATGGGCATTTTAAACCTCAGATTTAAATTTAATTAGCTGCTTTGACATGGTTATAAAGTACCATCACCATTAAAAAAACCAAACATCGATACCCCATGTAGTTCTAGAATCTGGTAATTCATGAATTACCATAAAGTACTCAGTCACACAACAGTTTCTTCTCTGACACTATTCCAAATCAGGAAAGTTACTCTGGTCCCCATCTTAGAACTAAAATTAAAATGTGATACATAACCCTAATTCTGAGTGAGCAGGACTATGCTATTAAATAATTCAATAACTGCCTTAACATTGTGATCATTTGTCATTTCAGCCATGCAGTTCCTTAAAGAAACATTAATATGCTTGCTTACAAAATCAGGTATATGTGTGTGCATACATATACATACAATGTTTTATATTTACTTAAAATTCAAACAGGGTGTGGTGCCATGACTTTCATTTCTTTGTGCACCCATATTAGTTTTGTTAAAACTGTCAGAGAAGAGACAACTATGCCTATGTGGGCTCAAACACTGTAAAATGATAAAATCCTGGTTAAAGTCTTACACCACATCAAGTGTTTGTATATATATATGTATATGTATATATATATATATATACATTTATATGTTGATAGAGAAACTCTGTGTTTAAAAAGACAGTTTCATGAAAAAGTGCTAGCTTTGTATTTCTTTGCGTCCTTTGTGTTCACTATGTTCCTCTGTACGGGTGTTGTGGCAAAATTCAGTTTAGATGTGGAGAATCACAGGAAGATGTACCCTTCCATTTTGAGTTCAAAACCAACCTCATATTTTAGATATAGTACCAGCTGAGCTGAAGTAAGTTTAAATTCAACTAACTTGGTGAGCTGTTAGTAATACAAGCTCCCAGTGCAGAAAGGAAGCATTTAAATATATTTGTCTCACAGAGTTTAGATCACTTCCAAGCATTCACACCTTTGATTCAGCAATTAAATATAGTTGGTCTTTTTTTCTTAAGTTCTCTAACACCTACACACCTCATAGGTCATAGGGATGCCCACCTGGATCCTGGGTTCCCTTACCTGCCCCATAGGGTCTCCCACTGCCAGCTGTGCCCTGTGACAGGATCAGAGGCAATGGGCACCAACTGAAATGCAGGAGGTTCCATCTGAACACCAGGAAACACTGTTTTAATGCAAGGATGACTGAGCACTGGCAGAGATTGGCCAGGTTGATTGCGGAGTCTCCCTCTTTGGAGATAATTAAAAGCCATCTGGATACACATAGGCAACTGGCCTGAGGTGGTACTGCTTGAATATAGGGATTGGACCAGATGACCTCCAGAGGTCCCTTCCAGCCTCAGCTGTTCCATGATTCAAACTGTGAAATCAAACACAACATAAAAATAAAATTGGGAATCTAAGTGTTTTATATGTCTGTTTCACACATTACATTTGCCTTCTTTGCTGGTATTTTAAAATCTGGTAAGTTTAGGAATCTATAACAAAGGAGCACAGCCTCCGTTTTTTCCTCAAACATTCAGTCCTGTGAAATTCTGAGTATGTTCACATCTCTATTCACTATGGTGTTTTTTTACACCTGATGGACTGAGGTCTCAATAAAATGAAAAGGACCAATGATTTATTAAAGTCACTGGATTGTACAGTCTGTACAGAACAAAGAAAGTCAAGTCAATTAACTTAATGTGCTAGGCAACAATTCTATATTTAGCTTTTCTCACTTTGCATTGGTTTTAGTTTTTTGACTGCTGGATATGACTTTGCTATCTCTGACATCAATTGAAAATAAAAATCATTCTCAATCATCTGGTTTTAGTGTGAAATCCTAAATTAAATAAAAATAGCATTATTTATTTGGGATTTCTTAAGGAGTTTGAGGAGATGCTATTGTCAGTTTCCACTGTTTTTCCTTCATCTTTTAACCATCTATTTCTCCATGGTATGGTCTTCAAAAGAAACATTGCTGTTTGAGGGATACAATTTGTGGGTCTTGCTGCTGGTGGTGGAACATTGCATTCCTCTGACTGGCAACATGCTTCAGAGTTCTGCTGAAAATTACTGTGTTGTCAGTAAAAGGAGAAAAATAAGAACTGGTTTTTTTATGTGGTGCAGAATGATTTTATCTCCAGGGATTCAGTGGTTCCAGAAACAAAACCCCACCAAAAAAACCCAAGCCAGAACATGAAAACCACCCCAAATATTTTTACAAGCCTTTTTTAGGGGATCTTCTTGATCACAGTAATTTGTTTTCCATGGTATTTTAAGAAATATGAACAGCTCATTGGATAGAGTTCTAATGCTCTCTATCAATGAATCAACAAATCTTTATTATTTTCTGTTGTTACTATTTTACTTTGAATGGATCAGCTAGGATCTGGAATCTGCTCACATAAATTCAAATGCTTCAATAAGGTATCTGAGCTGCTGCCCTGCATGTCCTGTCCAAGCAGCAGAGACAAACACCTCTGAATGGCAACTCTGCCCATCTCAAACCATACTTTAAAGAAACCATTTTCTTTCTATTGATTCTAGATAGAGCCTAGGGTGATTTGGCAGCCAAACTTCAGTTATATTAACAGACCAAACACAGTGGTTTTTGATTTGTATGACATTAGTGAGAGCATACTCCCCTGATTTATATGTCTGTGAAAAATCCTATTTTTTTGTCTGTGTTTTCTACATTTTCAAAATCTTCTCCTTGTCAGAAAGCTCTCCCTCCCCATTAATTCTGAATGTGCAGCCAGTTCAGAAGTGAGAGCTGATGCTTCTTCTCCTCCTCTATCCCACTCAGCTGCCAATCATTTCATGAACAGAAGAAATATTTAAAGAAACAGCATCCCATGAATCTTGGTATGTTCCAAAAAGGAAAAAAAAACCAAAAAGCACTCCATGTCAATAAAACCTTGAATCACCTTGATTTGAAACACTGTTTTTACTTCTGCTATTCTCTGTTCTCTTTCTTCCAATTCTGAGATCATGTTAACCTTCAAATAACCAGCAAGTGATACTTTCAGTTTTATCCTTTATCGCCAAATTATCTTAAGCAATTTGCAGCTTTTTTTTTGTTTTAATTTTAAGGGGTTTTAGGGCAATATAACAGCGCATCAAAAAGCAAGGAAATCTGAAGGTCTGTTCTGCCATCAGAACACACCTGATGTTCTGGTTGGTGCAACAAAGAGTTTTGCATTGCTGTACATCATGCTGTGCCTATACTGTGGCTAAAGAACAATAATTCCAACCTTATATGTGGAAAGGTGATAAGACTGGCTAAAAAAAGGCACTGAATCTGCGTCAATGTGTTACTTTTATAGGCCTTTCTGTACCCAGAAACTTCTACTCAGTCTTTTCAAGGTTTCTTCACAACTGAGAATAGTAAAAACCTTTCTAAGGCTGAGATCCACTCTCTGAGCCTTTCAGGTTAAGAAAAGTCGCATGAATCACTGAAATTCATGGGTCAGAAGCACTTTAATCAGGGAACATCAGTCTTCACACTCATCAAGCTATTTACACAGCATCAACAGAAGACTAATTTGAACAGATGCCCAGTTATACAGATCTTGTACTGTCAGTTACATTTTCCGCTCTTGTTGTTGCTAGTAATTTCCTTTTTGCTCTACAGCTTTCCTAAGTGGGGCCACTTCTCCAGTCTGTAGTGATTCTACACCAATCATTTGCATTGCTTCTCTATTACTGCCCAAGTAAAGGGACGGATGAACCACTCATGCATGCACGAGGACGTCTCGTTACGCAGCTGCTCCTGTGGATGGATGCTCTTGGCAGAGCCAGATCTTTCCACACAACAAGAAAAAATCAGAACCCAGGAAGGATGTCAACAGAAAAGCATGAAAGGGCATGTGGCCGCTACAGAAACGGGGGAGCAGGATGCAGACTGTCCTTGCACACTTGAGACGTGCAGGAAGGACCCAGCTCCAGCTGGCACCATGCCACGCAAGCAGCATTTGCTTGTTGTAAAAGAGGCACTGACAACTGTCAGGATGGTCACAGGTTGTGTTTTGTGGACAAAGCATTGTGCTTTGTGTCCGTAAGTCAGGCAAGGATTTCCATTCTGTCTTAGCCAAGCGTGTACCCACTCTCGTCTCAAAATAACATATGCTGCCTTATGAATCAGCATCAAGAGAAGTGCTGAGGCACAAAGGGAAAGTGTTGCCAAACCCTTATGAAAATGGCAGCAATGAGAAAGGGAAGGCAAATTATAGCAGCAAAAGCCAGGATGGAGACAGCTCCTTGCTGAATAGCAATGGAGGTGGCTCAGGGTAGGTTGTTCGTAATATTTTAATTAACCTGAAACCAATCAGTATAAAATTAATACATTTTCACTCCTGGAGGGAGAAGATGCACTCTTCATCATAAATCTCAAGGGGAACAGTCTTCTTGAACTTCAAGTGCCCAAGAGAGAACTGAATTTTCCTCCTTTCATAGACTTAACCAAGTTTGTGAGGCCAAAAAGCTACTGACTTAGTTTTAGCAGCTGGGGATCCTGAGCACAAGCTAAAATGGCTTTCTGCCGATCTTCTCCCCAGTGATTTAACTACAGTTGGACTTCTTACATCTATCATTTATTTTAAAAAAATGAAGCTTTGAATGTCATCACAAGAGTTGTATTCTAATGACTACAAAGAAAAGTAGTAATTGCTAAGAGGCATCAGAGTACAATATGCTTTTGATCAGTTTCTTCTAGAAATTCCTGCATGGAAGATACAACATTAAATATCAAAAGTGTCTTATTAATGTCTCTTTTAAAGACAGTTGACATTATATGGGATTTCTGATTTAGCAGAGGCATACAAAATACACAGAAAATGGAATATAAACAAAAGTTTAACTTAGAAAAATATAAGTTATTCGGGAGGGTGATGTGAGTAGAAGGCAGCTCAACCCCATTGCTCTCGCTGAAATTATTCTGCTAGTTTCTCAACTTTAATACTTTATGTTGGGTCATGTAAGCACAGTCCACTTTGCAAGTCTGGCCAACTCAGGGAGGTTTTCATGTTCTTTTAATGAACTTAGGGAGAAACATTTAAACTGTAAGTTGATTCACTTAAAACCAGTTTTTTTGCAAGAGCTGTGGGCAGCTGCAATATTCCCTGAGTTTCACAGGCACTTCATCCTTGCCCATCTTCAGTAAGCCATCTTCAGTAAGTGTTGATGCAGAGAGACACATTCCACTTCTAGAGGTTTCATCTGTCACAAAATGATGCAAAATTCTGATAACCCACACTAAGAAATGGCTGATTCCTTCAAGGTCACACAGTGAGATGGACTTAAGACCAACACAGAGGAGAAAAAAAACTGCCAGGTGATGAAGACAAAATCTGTGCTATAACATATTAAGATCCAGTGAGCTACAGCTCCAAAGGAAGTGGCAGGGTTTCATTGCTCTGTGAAGGCAGGTGCTATTTTTTGCCAGGTGACAAATGGAAGTGCCAAACATGGGACTTCTATTCAGTGTTGCTGGTAGCTCTGCAGCAGCACTGAACTGTAAGTCAGTTGACTGTGCTGTTTTTTCTGGCACTTCAGCTCAGGAACTGCCATTTCTCAGTCTTGTTCTTCTTTCTGTCCTCACTTATCCTGCAGAGGGTAATAATAAAACTGGACACTTCTTAGGCAGAGACCTCCTCTAGAGCTGAAGTTTATCTGAAACTATGCTGAGTGTAGATCAGAAGCTTGGCTAGGACATGGTGTAGGTGGTCAATTGGATATTTTTCCTCCTGTGTACTGAGGCTCAGCAAAGCCTACAGAATATGGTGTCTTCCTGAAGAACTTCCTATAGAGCTGTTGTGACAGAGCTGAAACTCAGTGAAAGGGGAAGAAAAGACTGGTATATCAGCTGCAAAGTGACTTTCAGAGATCAGTGCCTTAGAAATTTTCTAAGCAGAGGAGGGCTTCCATTAAATTTTCTGCTAATTTAAGAAAATAATTTGTACAGATAGAATACTCTGTTATTTTGGTAATAATTAGCCTCTAAAAATAGTGGAGCTCTACTTTTTCATGTGAAGTTCAGCTTACTGCCTGATACTGAGAAAAGGCCTAAAAATAACTGGTTTTATAGTTGATTAGCACTTTCTGGTTCTTGTTCTTTGTCACTAGAGAGTCAGTTGAGATGCTGCTGGGGAGGGGAAGAGACCAGTCAGTGATACAGCTACAAGAAAGGTAGTGTGAGCATTGATAATGGAGGCTCTAACTCCCCTTGACCTCTCCTCAGCAGATTTTCATGCACTTGCCAGGGTGATGTGAAGTAACTTGAATGTACCAAGTCCTTTTTGCCTCCCTTCCATTCACTTCCATTGCCAGCAAGGCAGGCATTTATGCAGCAGCAATGATAGTAAAAACCAATAAGAAAATCACAATGGAAAGCTCACACTTCTCTGGCTTTGTGTCTTCCTAACTCTTTATAAAATGATCTGCAATAAGCTCTTCCTCTTCACTGCATTCAACTTTGATATTTTCAGTTCAGGCTTCTATAACTTTGGTTGCTATTTCTACAACAAGCTGCGCCTTGTGATGCGAGGCGTTTTAAAGTAATCTGGCACATGAATATCTCTCTACACTTGAAAATCAATAAAAACCTTCAGTTGCATTTACATTTCTGTGTACTGCTTCCAGATAACAGGAGCATGTCTTCCCTGGGTTATAGCTGATCACAAAGTGAAAACAACTTCTAGGGTTTCATGCCTCAGAAGATCACCTTGTCCTTATTTTTTTTTTCTTGTCACAAAAAGAGCTGACTTGCCTAGCCATCCTTAAAATAAAACTAATTACCATCTGTTAACAGGTCCCTAATGTTCTGACTATAGATCCTTATGCACCATTCATTGTTTCATAGCCATGATGATAAATTGTCTGTAATTCAGAATTCAGGTGGAATAACATCAGCATACCTGGGTGACCCAGCACACATTATGGAGACTACTTCTACAGAGCTTTGCACACTGAATGTTGGATTCCACAATGAAATGCAAGGGCAGCCTTTTAATCAATTTACACTGTGAGTTGTACTGTGAAAAAGAAGTTTTCAAGCAACACTGATGAGTCCTCTCTGTTGCATGCAGAAGGAAGGACAGAGAAATGAGAAACCTAGATCCTCCTTCCAGCGAGTCCAAGTTGGTGCAAAGGCAGCCCTAGAAAACTGTCTCCTTATGTACTGAGCTCCACATTACAGGAGGAAAAGAAGCTGAGTCGTGACTTGCTAAATAACGATACAGGCTTTGAGCTACTCCCAGGGAAACATTGCATGGAATGATTTCTTCATTCTGTATGATTGTATAGTGCCAAATCTACCCAAGCAGCAGGGAGCATGACTCACCAGCAACCTTGAACTTTGTTCATGTGCACACAAGAAGAACCACTTACCCTTGTTCCAGCTCCTCCCTCACAGTACCCGGCCACCCTAGAAACGGTGCTGGATTCACAGGTCTTGGTGACTCCTCTCAGCCACACATAAAACTGAGTGTGTTTCCATCCTGTGTGAAAAAACGAGGCAAGACTGGTGCAGTTTGACAACTTGTATTGCAGATACGAGGGGAAGAGAAAGACTTCACAGCTGCAGTTTTAAGCCAGTGCTGTTCGAGCAATATGACAATTTTACAGCCTTCTTGCTCTGCCATGCCAAACCTGAATGGGTCTTGGAAATGGTATGGGGGAGTTCAGTCCCTGAACAGCACCCCATAGCTCTGTGTAACTCTTGTTGATGGCATAGAAGTGCTTGCTCAGTCAGGCCAGGTGGGACATTAAATATCAGTATCAGTGCAATTAGTAAGCATATAACATTAACAATTATCACTACCAGATATAGAGGTGACTCTGCAATGAATGCCCAGTAATGAAATTGATATGGTTTATTTTTAGATTCTTTTAGTTTGGGACAGATATTTTAAAATCATCTGGAAGACCTGATGCCTTTTATTAATGCAGAGATATTTCTTTCCCTTGTGTAACTCTCTGAAAGGCAAATCAGAAATAAAATGACATTAAACTTGGAAAAGCTCCTTATTTCCCAGAGGCTGTAGCCTAATTCAAATGGAAAATACTGTTATCAGCTTTTCCTCTTCCCAGTTTCAACAATAGACAGGCAGTAGTCGTACCTCAAACCTTCCCTCTGAACAACCACAAAAAATAAGCCTCTAATAGCTCTGTCAGAACAACAGGCTGTTTCCCCTTCTTATATCTGTGCATCTGTGATTTCTTTTGTTCTAAGTAGTTTTGAATGTAGCATTTTAAAGGCAAGAGATCTGTCAAAACTCCCAAAACCCAGACATCTCAGAAGGAAAATCTGTTGCAGGAGAGCATACAAAATAGTTTATACCTACTGTTGTTTTTTTCTGGATAATTGAATGGAAGAGGAAAAGTATTCAATGGTGATCAGTCAATTTAAGTGCTCCCTGGCCTTTACTGGATATTTTAGGTGTTAGGTGCTCTTCAAATTGTGATAGAAATGATACCAATTATTGTCAATAGCAATCATAACTCTCACAGTTGACTTGAGTTCTAAATTTTAAATTCGTGTGATGATACTGGAATTTCCCAGTCAACATTGATAGGCCGGGGACCAAACATTGAGGCACTTCCTTGTTTCTCATTACCAAGTTAGCTTCTACCAAGTGAATAAAGAATTAAATTAAATGAAATTAAATTCTCATCTTCTTTAGTCAGAAAAGAGAGACTTAAAATGACAGGAAGGTAGGAAGGACTTTTTTTTTTATCTTTTGGTTTTATTTGCCTTTCATGAATCCTTGCAAACGGTCAGGATGCTCCCACAGAAAGCAGGGACTTGCAGTGTTACCATGTCAGACATAGCTGTAAATCTGCATAAGTCCAGAAGCTTCAACCTTCAAGAGACACTGGCTTTATGAAGCTGCTGATGTGCTGCTCTGTGGTCCACACACCAGAGTAAACTTTTCAGACTGGACTCTGGAACAGGAGAAAGGTTGCTGTAGCATAAACCAAACAAAAAGCTCATACATCTTAGCAAGGCACTATATTCAGAAGAGCTCCGTTCGAAAGCACGCTTTTCCTAGGAGCCCTGATATATGGTACTGAGTCAGGAAAAAGCCATGAAGTCTGGAATGTCTCTCAGAAACACCTAGCCCTGGTGGCCTAGCCTGTATTTCTCAGCCTGCCATATTTACTTCTAGGTATCAATCTTGTGTCAAAATAACCACTATGCTTGAATATATCCACCTCTTATATTCCTGATTAAATGGAAAATGGATAGAAAACCACAGGACATGTAGCCACAGATCATCACAGCTTTCTTTATTTATCTATAGTTTTCCTGTATTTAATTCCTCAGCTTTCAGATTCTTCTTGACTTATGTGGCAGAGACCATTAAACTACAACAGATCCATATGCTGCGTATGTGGAGGGAACAGCATGGTTATACATGGAGATCCATTTCCAGATTATTGATAGCAGTTAGATTAGTCTCTGCCCTAAGAAAAGAAGAATTAATTTAGCCATCTGCCAACTGTAGTTCGCTTTTGGTATTATCCACCAGAGGACAACGCTTCTAAAACACGATCCCCCGCTGAGCTGAAGCTGTGAAACCCTGGCTGTGATAGAAGTGGGTTTGAGACTTCAGACAGCTCTTGAGAACCTCCTCGCTGTGCAACTTACCTCACTTCTAATGAGGCTCAAGGGGCTCCAAACAAACAGATGGGCAGCAGAGTCCACTGACAAACCATCTGCTCAACACTACAGGCTACAGGTGAAAACACAAGGCATTTCTCCAGCTGTTCCTTGTAGCAGGGATCTTGCAAACCAAGAAGGTGCTGTGATATTAAATCTAAAATAATAATAGGCCTTAAACCTACCAAAGCCAAAGATAATCAAAATGTAACCTTCTCCTAAAGAAAGGTGCCACTCAGCACTTTTAAAGTAATGCTTTGCCATCTTTCCACAGGGTACTTTGCAAAGAATAAATTTAAGTTAATATTAATATATTGCTGTCATATTCTTTTTGTTCTGTGCTGAACTAGGACTTTCCATGCCCTGCATGGGACATGCTATTCAACATACATTGCAAAATCTCCATCTTTATGAAAAGTAACACAAGTTCAATTAAATATCAACATTTGTAACTTGTCACCATTTTTTTTACCAATGGCATTGTGCACTAAGCAGTCATGAGAGCAGATTGGATGAAGAGCATTTTAATTACATGCACTGGCACACAAAATGGTCTAGAATTGCTCACACATTTATAAATAATACAAATACTTAATATCTTTCCTGTCCTTAAATTTTGTCAACTCATTTCCTGTAATCTCAGTTCTGTTCTGTTACATGCAGCTTTAGAAGGTTTTCATTGCTTAGTAACTTGTCCTCATCTGCTTGTAGTGTGCATTCTTTAATCTCATGGAAGCAGGTTCTGTTCTTATTGTGTGTACAAATCTATCAACCAAAATTTATAACCTACCTCATAATTTGCACTAGGCTCAGGTTTATAAACCTTGCCACCTGTATCTCCTGCACAGTGTAAATATAATTGTCCATGTCTTAATATCATAGAATAACATGTGTAGAAAGGAGCTCTGGAGGCCATCTAGTCCAGCACCCTGCTTGGATAAAAGATAGCTTTAAAGGCTGGGAAGGGATATTCTCCAGCTGAAGTTTGCAATCTATGCAGTTGGAGACCCCACAGACCCTGAAAAGCATTTGTTTCAGTGCTTAACCTCTATTAGGGAGAAGAATTATTCCTGCATCCCCAGGAATATTGAAAACTGGAAGTTGGATTGCTTATTTTGTGACCTGTCACTAAGAAAATTCTGGCTTTTACCCAACAGACAGTCCCCATTAAAAATCTTGACAGTTTGAAGTACCCTGTGTCAGTTCCATAAAGGTATCACAGCACCTATCTTGAATTTACATATCTAATTTTCTTTTTAGTTTCTGTCACAGTAAGTGACAACTTTGTAAATGTTGTGATCTTTACATTCCTTTTTGATACTTGGTGTTATTTCTGCTGCAGCCTAAGTATGCTGACCACACCATTATCATGCTGATGACCAGCTTGCCTCTTTGACTTTTTGAGGATTTGGACATCTAAGGTATAATCTAGTTCCTTGTATAACTGATCAGTCTCAGTTGTTCTGGACAGAGGCTTTACTCTAAAGCACCAGTGTTCTGACAGTATTTTTCCTATTACCATTACTTAGGGATATGATGTCACAGTTGTAATGCATTCTAAGCTATGCTTGTCTTTATAAAGAACAGTGAATTTCCTGCTGATATTGAGTGAACAGGTTTGTCTATGACAGGCTGATCTGGCATTTCAAACAATCCATGTAGAAAGTTCAGTGCAATGCCTCACTTTGAAGTGGCTGAACAAGGGGTAGCCTCAAAGCAAGTAATTTTAAGAATCAGTTCTCTTTCCCAGTTCTCTTACAGAGTCTGACTAGATTCAGTTTTAGACTTTTGATAGATTTGCATTTGCATTGATAGTTATGTGCAATTTAAAACAGACTGAGCCTGATTTTCATCAAGCAGAAAGTAGATTTATAGCTGCTGAAGAATTGGCAATTTCATACTGATTTTTAGACAACATAAAGCTTCCACTAAGTAAATGTTCTTTACTGGTCTTCAAAGGTATATTATAAATACATATATTTTTATATATATATTTATATTATTATATCTATTTATATATTTTATATATATATTTATATTTCCTTGTTCCCAAACAGTTACATCTGTCTGCAGTTGAATTCAGTTGAATGCAGTTGAACTCCTTGGTTTCCTGCCATTTTGCATTCCTTGTGAACTTCCTGTCCTTAGCATAGAAAGCCTGATTTCCTGCAAGTATGTGCTCTTTATGCCCCCAGCTCTTAATTTAGTTGTGAGCAATGCCTGGTCTTCTTTGCACATCTTCATTACTGATCATCACATCTGGAGGCTACACATTGCACATGTAACACCAGCCAGGTGGCTTAATAAACCTAGAGCAGGTAAAAAGCATGACAGCTGAAATCTAGCTGCCTGTTCAGTGGATCATGAAATCACTTATCCTTCTGCCTAATTTCTGGCTTTCAAGAAACTTACCAAAATATAATTGCATTTGATATTTCCACACTTCTGTCAAATCAAGCTCAAAAGTTATTAATGGGAGGCATAGGCAAGAATCTGTAGGAGCTTCATTTCCCCAGAAAATCGGGTTAAAACTTCTCTGATACTTGATTGGATTCTTTGGCCTATCCAAAGATCACTTAAGATAGGCCTTGGACAAAGACTTCAAAATAGTACAAGATAAAGGATTCAAAGGAGGTTTTAACCTACATGAAGACTGCCTACAAGTTTTTGTTGAAGCCTAAATTTTGGCAGGAGAATAGCAACTACCTCTTATATTTGGCTGTGCTTTTCTATCTGCAGCAGGAAGAAGCTGTATTGTTGGAATCACTATGGTGATTGCATATCTGTTGATAATCTCTTGCACTCTGGAGGTCTTGATTATTAAATTCAAACCAATGAAGATGGTGTTAGGAACATTATATTCTTGTAGTTCTGGCATAGAAAGCTATCTGGCTCAAAAAATAAGTGAAGTTGACATTTAGGTATGATAAAACCTCTTGTTTAAAAGGAAGGTAATGCTGAAATAGAATAATTTAAAACTGTTACCCCATTCTTAATTAATTTCTTAAGGAAAAATTAAGCACTTCCCAGCAGAAGGTACAGTTAACTGCTTCAATGTCATAAAAATGCCATGAATAACTAATAATTTGTCAAGAATAAAACACTGCAGCTTGAACAACAGTTTTGCAAGGATTGGAATTTTAACCTCCAGCCTGGTGTCTCCATAGTAATATCAAGAAAAGAGAATTGAAATTCAAGTTTATTTTTACTCTACACACCACAGCTTTTGTCACAAACCTCCTAAAAACTGAATTGTGCATATTTCACCATCTTGTCTCTCTGTAGACAGATGGATATATCTAAAAGGCTCAAATTTTCAAAAATAGCTCATGATTTTTGAATACCCAGTTCTCTTTTGTATTTTGAGAGTTGTACACCCAGACAGCCTTGTCGGTCCATGTTGGATTAGGTCCAGTTTTCAAAGAACTTCAGCAGTACCCATTGATGCACATGGGCAATTCTATATATCTCAAAGTCACACAGAGGTGTCACTGAGGTGCCTATATATGTTTTAGAAACCTACATCGGGATGTTGAGTTGTGGGATTTTGAGAAAGAATGAAGTTTACAAATCTTGTCTTTTGTGAAAATTCAAAGCTTTTAGGGACACCAGTCCTGTGCCAGTACATTTGATCACCTGCAGTGTACCAACCCTGTCTACAAGGAAAAAGGAAATAAATTTTGATTTTTTAAAGTTGGAAAATACGTCCATAATTTAATTTGCTTTAAATGTTGAAATGGTGCACAAAAGCAGGACTTCAGTTGCAAAGCAGTGATTGACTTCTCCTCAGATCATTCAGACCCCCACCTCCACCTTCAGTACAAAATGGGAGATGGAAAAACAGGGGGCTGCATGTTTAGCATAGTGAAGAATGAATTCTGAAGCAGCTGCTTCCATTCTTTCAGACTTCATCTGCATTAGCAGCAAGCCAGTGTTCTGGGATTGTGTGCAGCTGGCCAGAATCCATACATGGATTCTGCAGAGAGTTTTTTAAATTTTTTTACATTGATGTGAGGTTTGCCCCCAGCCCAGATGCTTTGCCTTTTCAGGTGTTATTCAAAAGATGAGTTGTATTTCATGTAGGCTATATATATATATATATATATATATATGCTAAGCTTGCAAATCACATCAAGGGTTCATTTTAGTTCTGGAAAGAATACAGGAAGTTGTCTTTCCTTGATAGCTTTTGTCTTAAAAGCGTGTTCTCTCCTTAAGCAATTGTACCATATCCCTAAAAGCATAGTTGTTTCTAGTTTAGAATCTCAGAATTGTATGCCTGAAGACTTTATTGTTTGTGATACAAATAATAGCTTTCATTGCAATTCTTTATTCTCTTGTTGTCCACTATGTTGATGTTTTCCCCAGATATTTGTTGTCATAGCGCATAAGTTGCTCTCGAGTGAAATTGTTCATAGAGTCTATGACAAGTGACTGACAGAGGGATTTCCTGAGCCCCACTCACAAAATTATTCTTGTAATTGTGACATTGTTTTGGAATTCCAGAATTACAGTGCAACACGCTGAAATTTTAGCGGGAGGTGTTACAGATGCTGCAAAATTTACACCATTTGAATCCGGAAGGTCTGTGTTGTGTTAGTATGCCTAAAACAGAAATCAAGCAGCTGGTTTAAGGTCCCTATGACAGAGTGCTGCTGGCTGAGAAGATCACCAGCCCTGTTCAGTTTTCTGCTGCCCTTGGTGCCTGAGGCTGTGGTACCCACAGCACGGGATGGACAGTGCGTGTCCTATTGGCATTCAGAGCCAAATGTTGTCACACAAGCGCCATGCACACATTTTACCACAGGCTGCTCGGCTACAAGCTAAGGCAGCTGAGAAGCAGAACTAATAGGCTTCTGCTTCTTCTGCTGGGTGGGATATGTTCTTCCTGGCAGAGATGAAGATGCACAGTTGAGAGCAGTAAGTCTTCAGGTAGTTTAAATAAATCTAAAGCGTACCGCGAGTCAAAGGTGCAATGCTGCCTCAGTATATATAATAAAAGTTACCTTGCCACCCTTTGCCCATTGCAGAATTCAGTTGCAGACCAGGAAACAGCAAAGTTAATTCTTTTACAGGAAAGAAATTCATTCAGACAACTTTCCTAGCCTAAATTGTTAGGTTTCATTTCATTCTGTATCTTTTGTCAGAATAACCTTTTTGTCATAATCCTGTCTAGACCCTTCCATGCAGCCAGGAGCAGAATTGATACTGCCTGAGATCCAGATAGGAGATTTGTCAGTCTTCAAGACCAGCCTCTTTTCTTGTAGCAAATGTTGTCTGTTGTACAGCAAGCCACATTTAAATTTGTAGTTTGACAGCAACAGAAATGCTAGAAGCCCCCTGGTTTCATGTACAAAAACTGATACAACTTCATTACATACCTTTTGAGCAATTGCCTGTGATACACTGTTGTGTGTCTGGAGACATTCTTACCTAGTACAGGAACAGAATTCAGAATTATATAAACTTACATATTTTGCTTTTAAAGTGATGCAGTGGGTAAGATTTAGGAGAAAAGCGTAAGACCTTACAGATTTTATATTGTAATAAAACAGAATTTCAAACAGCTACAGTTTAAGTCTTTTTAATCCAGCAGACAAATACAGAAAGGACTGCTGAGAAAGGTAACTGCAAAAACTACATAGGGGACATGCCAATGGAGAAAAAAGTTAAGATATAACCACAAGTATGTAATTAAAAGTAGCAGGATTATATTTGAAAGAGTTGAATATTAAGAGAAACATTTGACAGAATGAGTTATCAGCATTACTTCTTGCAATGAACAGGCAATGAAGCAATGTCTTAAGAGAAATTACTGCAGATGGACATTTTTGAAAGTAGACCACACAGAAATACAAACACCAATTGGGAGCAAGTGTTTTCTGCGTGGGAAGTGAACTAGGTGAGGTGAATAGGGTGAGGTGATAAAGTAAAGAATGTAAGAAATAGAGAAGATTTATAAATAAAGGGTTTCTGTGTCTTTGGGGATGAAGTGTTACAGGAACATAAACCACTGGTATTTACTTTTTTAACAGATGGACCAAAGAAGCCATCAAAAGATGACACATATAAATCTTCAAATGAACAAGAGCAGAAAATGTGGGGGCTTTTTTTTTTCTTCCTCTTTTTTTTTTTTTTTTAATTGAAGCAAACTGAACGAGGCTAATTGATGCTATTCAGAGACAGTACAAGGGATTAATATCTCACTGTACCAAACTATAGAAGACAGCATAAACTTTATGAAAGTAGTGAGGAGAGGCTCAGGCAACTCTGGTCCCTACTGGGAAACTACTGAGTCTTAAAAAAAAATTTTTAAAAAAGTACAAGAGGATATGATATATTTAAAGTAGGATTGACCTTACTATATGAAATTGTTGGCCCGTAATTTGCAGGTGACTTAGCGCATATTGCTCAGTCTTTCTCAGTTTTCAGCATTTTGCTTTGTATTAAGGGTTCAAAATATAGGTACACACATGGGCCAGACCAGGGTCTGTTTTACCTCATATTTGAAAAACATTCTGTCTTCTGTCTTCCATGCTACAGATATCAAATCTGAATCAAGGGGGTGTGAGAATTCTGTGTCTATCGGAATGTTGGTGTTGGAGATGAAATATGCAATAAAAAATTAAGTGCTGAGGGCCATGGTGTGTTGGAAACACCTAACTCCCACAGCTCCCAACAACAGGAAACTACATTAAGGGACCACACATGCTCCCTGCAGTGCTTTCTGGACACGCTGAGAGATTTTCAGATAGCATCAGGGACTTCCAGATATAGTGAGCCTTCTCACACCTAGCTCACCAATATAGACAGGTACCTTACCTGGTAATTAATAATCTATTGTGAATCCTGCCCTTGTTGGCAACACTGTGTCTGGAACCCTTTTATTATGAGCCCTTCTTTGAAGGGGAACTATTTATTTATTGCAACCTGCCTCTCACAAAGCTGTGGCAGTTTGAAGAAATGGGACACAAATGGAGAGAAAGTAGCTCTTTACTTCTTTGTGACATTTGCAGGAACCTGCTTCAGCCACCACCAATTAGCCATTACTCTGCACTAATTTAGATATCTGCAGAGAAACATTAAGGAAAAATCCATTAAGGAAATTTTCCAAGACATCAAATAAGTTAAAGATCCAGGAACAGAAAGCAGCCTAAATTTCGCTTATGATACACCAGCTGTCTTTGGACTTGTCATCTACTAGATAGTTACAATAATACCACTAAGATAGACATAGAGAGAAATATTTTCTTTTAATGATGCCTCTTAACAGTATTCCATGTTTCTCTAGGTTTGCACCATTCCAGCCCAGCCTCCACAGCCTACTGTTGTTCCAAAGCCAGTTCAATCTGTCATACATGTTCCACTGCAACCAAGCTGCCCTGGCCGAGGCAAGATGGCAAAGCTCATCAATCCAGAAGAGATGACATCCAGGGATTATTACTTTGATTCCTATGCTCACTTTGGAATTCATGAGGTAATCTTTATTTTTGTTTATCAATTGTTAAATAACTAACAACATAATAAAAATTATTATTTCTTTTATTTTTAATTTACTTATCTGTGTTGCACTTACTCATGATATTCCTCTGCCTTTCCTCTGACAGTTGTGTAGTCTGGTTCAGTGCCAAATATATCACCCACTTCTCTGGAGACTTGTACTCAAAACCTCTGTCCCACTTAGATTCTCATTGTAGCTGTCTGTGCAGTGGTGAATTTCACAAGTGCATCAATGCAGTGCATTTATGAGGGCTGCAAACCAGCCGGGACACGACCATGGGCACTCCCTTATTGCTGAGTTGGGGGTTTTGTTCTCTTACATATTTGGGCACAGACATCAGCAGAACAGCTACTCAGCTGACATGAGAAGCCAAACAGTTTCTTGACTCCTGGCATGTTACTTGAATACACAGGCTGCATTGATGGGAACATTAAGCCAAATCACCTCCATTAAATACACTCTTGGAAAGAATTTGAAATACTTGATGGACCATTTACTATGAAAATGTTGACTGTAGATGAGTTCTAAAGAAGTCACTGATACCTTGCCCTGCTGATATTTTTGTGATGCAAGAAAATGAGATCTTTAAGAGCGGAATGTAAAAAAGCAAACGTGAAATGACTCAGTGCACTCCTCACAAACAGCATATAAAAACAATATCTATTTTCATTACTCTAGTAATTGTTTGTGAGCTGTAAGCATAAAAGATTTCTATCTGCCTATGACATCTTACTAGTGTAGCATTCAGAAATTCAGTCCAAGAGTGGAAGTAGTTAAGAGAAACAATTGAGTGAGAGGGAGACCTAGGAGAAATTTTGAAGACACATCAGAGACCTTAAATCAAATGGATCTCCTGAAGGAAGGAAACAGCCATGTAGGTCTCAGGGAGTGCAGAGAGCTTCTTGCTGCAGCTGGGAATTTGGAGGTTTCCTCCTTGCCTGCAGGAGGTGTGCACTGGTAAAGGATCTGTGTCAATAAGTAAAGGAGCTGCTGGAGGAGGCTGACAGACTTTGAAGCATCAGGGGCACGAGGAAGAGACTGGATCTTCTCTGAGAGCGTGAAGGTACAAGAGCCTAAAACTCCAACTGTACTGAAAGGAGAGGCAGAGTCTGTACTTAAAAGCTTTGGAAGTGGGGACTGCTCTTGGATGGTGAAGGCTGGAAACTTGTGATTTCTGGGAATAGGAGGGAGGCTCTTGATCCACCTGCGGATGTCTGACTATAGAATAAGGTCAATGTCTTCATTGCAGCTGAGGGGCAGGAAGTTCTGTCCAACAAACCTCCAGAACCATCTGGCTCTGAGCCAGGCAGAAGCACTGAGAGCAAGTGACAAGTGATAGCTAGCAAAGGCTTCCACCTGCAGGGTACAGAGGCTCCCATCTGCTGACAAGACCTTCTGCTGAGGCATTTGGATCTGGGACACTGGAGAGGCTGCTGACATTTGTCCATCACTTAGACCAGCCCTTAGAGCCTGTTGCTATTCTGCAGGAGCACCAGTGAGACCTGGAGCAAATCAAGTGTCACTGAGCAGCTCTTAGGATGATGATCAACAGCAAGGTGTGCTAGGTGGATTTTTGCCACAATTCTATCAGTGCAAACAAGGACTTGAGAAGTGTTACCAAGTGACCCAAGAAGGGTCCACAATTGCTTGTGCAGCTCATGTCAGTGACAAGTTTTTGGTTTTTATATCTGTGGGACCCTCTTTGAGGACTGAGGTCTGCTAAGAAGAGATGGAATCCACCTGAAAAATCAGGCCAAAAGGCATCAGTATTGACTCCTGGGGAAATACCAATAGTGACTGGCATCCAGGACTTTGTGCTGCTCATTACAACATTTTCAGAATAGCAGTTCAGTCAGTTCTCAGCCCACTGCACTGACCATTTATGTAGTTCCATAGTTCATCCATTTTTCAGTGAGGATGTTATGGGGAAAAAATGTTGAAAATTTTGCAAAAAATCAAGATAAAAATCATCCATTCCTCTTCCCTCATCCACAAAGTCCATTCTTCTGCCATAGAAAGATACCAAGTGCCCAGTCATCTACAAATCCACGCTGAACACTTCCAGTCACCTTCTTGTTCTTAATATGTGTGGAAACAGTTTCCATGAGGGTGTACTCACACCTTTCCAATGATGGTGGACTGCTCTTTGCCTGATACCAAACCATGTTTTATGATAAAAGTAGCCTTTTATTCATCTGCAGTTACTGAACACACACACAGTGTTCTGCCAAGACAGGTAAGTAATCAGCTGATACGTGGAAAAATCCAGCTCATGATTGCCTCAGACTGCTGGGCAGTGAACAGATCCTTTTCATCCTGAAATTGAAAAACTCACTTGTCTACTTGCTTAAACTATGAAATTAGGAAACAGTATAAGCAAACCTTCAGCCTTCTAGATATAACAGAAGGATTTTCAGAAAACTAAAGTCTGTGTTGAATGGTCTACACTTCTCTTAAAAATGGCACCTGGGTCTTGAGCTGGGTATTCTTTATTGTTGTAGTTTGACTGAAAGATGTACAAGAGAAAGCAAGGTATTGATGGAATTCAGTGCATGTACTGCTGCTATCAGTGCATCAAAAATCAGCACCTAACAATGACAACTCCAACAACTGAGAGAGTAGTCTAGGTGATACATGAATATCTTCTGGAGACTGATCAGATAAACGAGTGGATAAATGCGAAGAGCAGTGAGGGAGGACCTTACAATGCAGAATTTCTAAGCTCTGCTATGGACTTCTGCCTCACATTGGGCAAGGCTGTCAAGCCTGCTGTCTTATAATGTCTTATGGAACAATTTCTTTTCTGTTCAAAGAGGAACCTCACAAGGTCCCTCCACTGAGACTCTGGGTTGTGCATGATTTAGGAGGAAAGGAATGTTTGGATTTCTGTAGGGCTTCTGTCTATTCCCAAAGCAGTGCTGTGGTTAGATTTCATTCTGGTTGTTGATTGTAACAGTGAAGTAATAGCAGAATAAAATCATACAAGGGACATCATGCTGCTTTTTAATAATTCAGCTCTAAGTAGCTGGAGTTTTACAGTTGCTTTGATGTGTGCACCCCAAAGAACTTGAGAAACCCTTCATGTTGTGTGTTAATAATTCTTAAATGACAGCAAGGGAATGCATTCAGCAGCAGTGTGGAATGCATATAAGCATTTCAAATAGTGACATAATGCTTTTATTTTCATCACAGGAAATGTTAAAAGATGAAGTGCGCACATTAACCTATAGAAACTCAATGTATCACAATAAACATGTTTTTAAAGATAAGATTGTCCTTGATGTTGGAAGTGGCACAGGAATCCTCTCCATGTTTGCTGCAAAGGCAGGAGCCAAGAAAGTATATGGGGTAAGAAGACTTTCTGTCACATTTTGAATTTGTTTGTGCATTTTGCCTGAGAATTTGTCTTCGTGATTTACCTTTTCTTATTTGTCTTGGTTTGAAATTCTACTCTCCAAGCTCATCTATGGCTTTTAGTGGTTTTATGGTTTTTTTTAGTGGTTTCATTTATGGTTTTTAGTGACTTCAGTGGAGTTCTGTTGTATTTTATGACTTGCACTACTGCACCTTTTCCAAATTGGGATGTAAATGTCTTTTCATATGTGGAATCTTTGGTGATCTGGTGCATATTCACATTTCTTCTTGGCTGAAAAATAATGTAAAAGAGATTCACTCCTACTCTGAGGGGTTAAGGGAACTATCTTGCTTTTTAAATTTTCAAGGTCTGCAACTTTGTAGTCTTGGAAACAAATTTCCTTAATACACTTTTCCCTGCATATTACAACTCAGCAAATTGTGCAAGAAAGCATGTGCATGTTTTCTGTGCCAACAATAACACTTTTCAGAGGCAGAAGGAAATTATTACCTTAAATACATTGAACTTTAGGAGCATTAATGTGCTGTTCTCTGCAGAGAAGTCATTACAGAGAGCATGGATTTGCTTACTAAGTATATTCAAACTTATTTGTACCAACTCTAAAATGACAAATGCAGTTTCTTTTTGCTTTGGACTTCTGTTTGCCCTGAAGACACAGTGCAATGTAGAAAAGGGGAAATAGATCCATTTCTCAGTGTACTTCAACAAAATTGTTTACTAAAACTTAATTGGGTACATCTGTGCATTTGAAGACACTGATGTCACTAAGCACCCAAACCGTGTGTCTTTATGACTGGTAATGATACATGAAATGCCATTTCAATTCTCAGGCTTACATTTTCAAAATCCAGTGTTACTTCTGAATATCTCATTTGAATATCAGACCAGAGCGTGAAACTATAGATAGCTGAAATCAAAAGGTGCTGAAAAAGTTTTGGAGTTTAAGCCCCAGACTGGCAGCTAGAATGTATTTTCTTGTAAAACAAGTATTACTTATTATTATGATTTATTACCTCAAAGCCTCAGGGAGGATAAACCCACAGCTTTCTTCAATGCAGAAATGCAGGTCTCACACAAAGATGTTGCAGTGCTCTAGAAGTATAAGCATATACAAAATGATGATGCTGTGCTCCCACCTTCCTATCTCTCAGATCCCTGGCCATATGGTCTTCCTCCCTCCCTTGTGCTGGCACTGGTGCCTATCTGATTCTACAGTGAGCCAGCTCACTGGCAGAAAATTCACCAAGTAAAAGAAAAGTAAATACTTTTCCACATGTTTGTTGTTGAGTTGGTGGGGATTTTTTGTTGGTTTTTTCTTGGGGGGGGTTGTTTGTTTGTTTGTTTTTGGGGGAGTTTTTTGTTTGGCTTTTTGGGTTTTTTTATGTGTGGGGAGGTCCCTTTGGACTTCTTTAGAGTTCAGGCTTTACCTCACACCTTTTTTAAACTCAGTGACACACCAGTGCCAGCTCACCCGTGGACTGTTCATCACTGAAGCTGGTGGGTGGGCTATCCATGGAACTTAGCTCTCAGAGGAACTCCCTTAGGTGTGAAACTCTTCTGCTACAGCCAAAGCATTTCAACCTTCTTGTCAGATGAGCTGTCTCACCGTGAACCCTGTGCACAGCAAGCTACAGAGTGCATTTGTGTTAGACAAGCAGCCATTTCAGAGATCTAGCAGTGGCAATCTTCTAGTCAAATTGAGAATTTATTGGTCATATTTGCCATTGGAAACTGTGAGTGTTCCATTTAAAAAGCAAACATTTGCCATGAGTTATTACACAGAGCTGTGATGTTCCAGTTTCTTCTCTACAGTTAAATGTGATTTTTCAAATAGCGTGATGTGGGAACTGTTGACAAATGCAGAGTGATGATTTTTCAACTACAGAAATCATTCTCCTCTTACTCACACTTTCCCTCTTCAGGTTCAAATTCATCCACTGCTCTGTCTGGTTCTTCTTATCCCTTCTTATTCACTGTTGGAACTTATTCCCTGCCATTACCTAAACCAACTGCTAGAATTATCTCTGGGCCTTCAAGAGATGTAAATCATAGAATCATTAACTTAAAGCTGTAGCAAGTTGGCCAAGGACATGTCCAGTCCAATTTGGAAAATCTCCAAGTATGGAGACTCTAAATACTCCCTCAGCACCTATTCCAGGCCTACAATGAGCAGGATTTTCCCTTGCCACTGCTCATGATTACTGACTTTTGTCTTGTCCCTGTGCATTTCAGAAAAGAGTTTTACTTTATTTTCTTTGCAAGCCCTTTTGGGATACTTTTAGATTGCTATTGGATTAGGGGGCATCTCTTCTACAACCTGAACAGAACCAGCCCCTTCATTTTCTCTTCTTTTTTCACCTGCTCTGAGCCCTAACCCATGTGGGAGGGTACCAATGTGCCATGCAGTGACGTTCATCTAAAGGGAGAGCTGTTGTAAGAAATGTAGAGAAAGAATTGGCACATGGGGCTTGGGAGGGGTCAGTGAGGGACACAAAAACACATAAAATATCCCTTGAAGCCTTGGTTCATCCGCTGCATTTAGTCATACAAAATTCAGGACAGTCACTGCAGTAGAACTATCTGAATTCCATGATATTTTCAGACAAACAAGACAGTGCAGGGAAGAAGGAGTTAAACAGACACAGAAAATGAAGGCTGATGTTAGATGTCAGCTGCTTTGTATAAAAAGGTGGTGATGAGGACACAGCCCAGGGGAAATCTGGGAATCTTGTGACTGTTTCAGTAAGAGACCACAGCAAAAGAGGAAACATTTGCAGCAGTAGATTGAAGATTGAGAAGTAAAATGAGAGCAGAGATGAATATACACACACAGGACCAGATACAGCTAAAGCAACTCAAGGGTCCATGCTGGGACCACTACTATTTAATATCTTCATTAAGGACAATAGATAGTGGGATTGAGTTCACTCTCAGCAAGTTTGCAAATGACACATAACTGTTTTGTGCAGCTGATACACTTGAGGGAAAATACATCACACAGGAATCTTGTCCAGCTTGAGAGGTGGGCCTATGTCAACCTCCTGATTTTCAACATGGCCAGGAACAGGATCCTTCACTTGAATCAGGGCAATCCTTTGAACATCTCCTCAAGCCCAAACCATCCTATGATTCTGTGATTATAAATTCAGGTACAGACTTATTTTATTGGAACCTGCGCTTTTCATAAAATCCAAATGTTTTGCAAAATAGGACAGGTTTGAACAGATCACTGACTTGAAAGAAAACTGAGAGAAAAACCCTGACAACACTGATTTTACCTCTATTTCTTCACCTACAGAATTCAGTTTCCTTTTTTCTGAAATTAGTTGCTTTTTAAAATAAAATTCAACCACAGTATAGAGTCCAAGTCAAAATGCAGATGAACAGTTTTAGCCACCATAAAGCAAGTTTATTTTCTGAAATACGTATTCCTTCATGAAACATTTAAGTGTTGGGGTTTTTTATTCTTTTGCTTCTTTGCGTCTGAAGCAGATTTTTGGAAACTTGTTGTCATTCTTGAGAGAGAGCTTTTCATTTCTTTGCACCTTGTTCTTTAGGAAGTTTGGAAAGCAACCTCCAAACACCTACATGTGCCTGCTTTATTTAAAAAGCATCCAAAATGGGCAATGGAATTGATAATACCAGACAGATAAAGACAGGGAAAGTTAGTATGATGGCAGTAACTATAGACAGGGCATACAGTCTATACCGTTTACAGTAAGGGAAGAACCTGGATGGAGCAAAAGGATGGCGCTCACCACAAAGGATTTCTTCCTTGAACTCTCTGGACTGGCACTCAGGTGTTCCTTTCCACAAGCCAGTTTTGGTTTATGCTCAGGCCATTGAGCCAGACATTTTAGGAATGGTTTACATCCACAGGCAAGATGAATCAATGTGTTCCCATGGGGACTGGGATTGATATTATGACTGCTATTATATCTGTTTCATGCACAATATAAAAACAATAAAGAATTTCTGTGTCCTTGCATCTGGTGTCCTGCCATCTGTGAGTGCTATCACAGAGGTCAAGCACAATTTAGCTTTTAGAGATTAAATGGGATTCACTGGATGTATAAACCACTTCATTAGAGATAATATAGTTCTATTTGACATTCCCATAGGGGAATTAGAGAGACAAGGATTATGCAAAGTAGTATCATCTGTTTAATGCCAAATTTGGAAGAGGTAAATTAGGAATGGATTCAGGGAGTACAAGCAACTTTGGCCAGCATGATTTTCAAGGGGCACAAAACCCAGAGAGATTCATGGAATGCAGTTTTTGTCTAAAAGACATTAAAGGTCATTGCAAACATGCTTTTGTGCTAGTACACAGATTTTGCCAAGTTTAAGGGCATATCTAAAACTAGGAGGCACTCTGTAATTCTTTTCCTAGAAAAAGCACAGAACTGGTCACAGAAAAAGACATGCAGATCTGGATGTTCTTGTAAATAGAAAGTTTCAGTAATTTCTTATGTGTTAAATGCCTGAATTCTTTTGGAATAACAGCTTTGCTAAAGAATATAGATTTTTCACATAGAAAACAATTGCTTCTTGGCATAGACCAGTACTGGCATTTTGAATTTTAATATTATTCACAAAGTTTCAATGTATGTTGTTTTAAAATACATATGTAAATGTAGCATCATCCTAATTCATTCCATTCATCAGATTTTTTGTGGGGGAGGAAGCAATATTCTAAAGTAGCAGGAATAAATGAAATACTATTAATAAATTATGTACATTTTTTAGGTAGAACCTCTTTTTTATCACATTTCAACAATTTTAAAAGCAATCTTTTTCTATGAGAGCCAGTTTAACTCAGACACAGACTGCAATTTAAATATTAAAATATCAATAATTATGATCCTCCCCACAGCTTTGATTTACTCTTTATCAATGGTTACATACTCTGTAGAGTCTCTGCTGCCTTCAGTAGATATTGTTTTCATTCACATAGCTGAGCTCTTTAAAAGGTAAATTGCTCTTTATCTTGCTTCTCTTTTTTTCTTTTTTCCTAGATTGAATGCTCAAGTATATCTGACTACTCAGAAAAAATTATCAAGGCCAACCACTTGGACAACAGTAAGACACATATAATTTTTTTTTTTCAGGAGAAAGAGAAGATGACAGTTTTATTTTTTCTGATTAATTTCTGTTGTGTGCTTTACATGTAAATGGTAGTTTTGCAGAATTTACTTATGCAAATACAAAACTAAACACCTCATTCTAGGCACTACAACAATTCCTTACAGGAATTACTTCTGTATTTACCAGAGACAAAAGAAGTAAATATGGGAAGTAAAAATGGGAAATTTGATTTAGCAAAGCAGAAGGAAGACCCTATATTAGAACTGAACTTATCAAATTAATTCTGCCGTTTGAATTCCACCTCTCTAAGCAGAATAGAAATACAAACATACTCACTGGCATTCAAATTGAAATAAGGTTTAAAGCAAAAATTTTTCACTAAGTTGTCTGACTCCCCACTTTAAGAAAACACTTTTTTCAAAACCTTATCAAAATACACACTCACAAATGATACACAAATGAAAATGTTCAAATCATAAAATAAAAGTATCATATAAAACTTATTTTTTGCTTGAAAAGAAAGCCGATGAAATTTCCAAGTATGTGGAAACTAAATTGTGAAAAAAACCAACAAAAAAAAACCAACAAAAAACAACCAATCAAAAAAAAAACAACCCAGAAGTAACCCCAAGCTACTGAAAATCCTTAGCACAAAATAATCCCCAACAAGTTCTATTTCATGCCTTCAGTCCTCCTCCAAATCACAGCACACAAGATATCTTTGTAGCATCCTAAAAAATCAGTCTTTTTTTAACTGAGGCCGTGAGACAGCTCCTGTTTAAAAGTGCTTTTTTGTGAAGAGCTTGCCTTTGCTGCAGAGCAGGTCATGGCTGGGCTGTACCAAGTGCCCCCACTTTTAGCTGTGTCTGCGCTGATGCTCTGCCCGCACATGCGCAGGAATGGGTTTCTGTTCTGGTTCAGATCTGTTCTAATTTTTATTGCTGTCACTGGCAGTTTCTGGCTAACCCCGAGCTCTTTGGGAGGAATATTTATTGTACATCACGGGCATTCAAGTGTTGTGGTGTGAAACAGCAGTGACGTGGGATACAAGAGGCCAGCCAGCATATGCAACTCTTGTTTCAGGAAAAGGAGGAAGCAAAGGACTAGAAAATACTCTTCTCCACAGCAGGGATAAGGCACTGAAGCAGTGAGGTGTGACCTCCTTGGTTGTCCTGAACCTTGGATGCAGAGGCTGTATGTTCCCAGAACAGCTTTCATCCGCTAAAGACGCAAATAGCACACCACAAATCAATTTGCATTTGGATTTCCAGCAGCAGGAATTGCGTGTGAGGGGACCATTGTCAGAATAAATTAGAAAGTTCCAGTGCACTCCAGAGGGTGCAGAAGGTATTTATCTCTTCTTTTTCCTCCTGTTTCTACAAGGAGAAAGTCACTGGAAAACTGTGGAGGCAGAGTAGAGCCCCCTCCCTTTGGGAGGAGACTCGGCAGGACAGGTGCAGCAGTCTGCCTGACTTCAGTTTGGTCTGCACACTTGAACCAACATTTACACTCTCATACTCTACACTGACCCTTTTATTTTAATAAAATAAAATGTTGACTTTTATTTTAATAAATAAAATAAAGGATACTGAACCAAAGGATCTTGTTTCTTGTGGAAATTTTCCTCTTTTTCCCCCCTTAAATGTTTTGAGAAATGCAGTGTCAGCAAAAGGGGCTGATCCAAGAGGAAACCCACTGTTTCCAGAACAGACACATGCAATACATTTGGGGACAGCACAGTCTGTTCCCACATGATGCCTTATGAAGTGAAGGGAGGTGAGAGGAGCCAGTGCTGCTGCTGCTGCTGCTGCTCCTGCTGCTGCTGCTGCTGCTGCTGCTTACACTGTGACTGTTCTAGGTGTAAACAGGGGGCTTCAACATCAGGTGTGTCACACTGGCAGCTGTCAACAGTGCTAAAATTCACTCCAAAAGAATTGGGGCAGTGAAAGTTCTTGGGAGAAAAGAGAACTAAAGAGAACTCATGGCTAGAACTTATAGACATGAAGAGTCTTCAATACAACAGCAGATTAACTGTTGAATTTCCGTGAAAGAAATGTGTTTAAATAATGAAAAAGAGAAGAGAACTCTGCTCTTTTCCAGTCAGGTTGCTCTTATCAGCTGATACTCTGTGGTACTGGTCTAAGTCAGAGTGTTCCCAATTTCTTAGGGGGCCAATCTGGATTAAAAATTTGCTATGCAAATGAAGTGCCCACATCTTGTTAGAGTAATACTAGTACTGCATGTATTTGAGAAAGACAAAACCTTTTCCCTGGGCTGAGTTCTAAAAATCACTCAACCCACACTTCCACACTCAGCTAGCTAACCTAGTTCTAGCTAAATTAAATTAAATTAAATTACCTTCATTTTTCTGAAACTGAATGTTGACCATTTCATCAATAAAAACTGCTATCATTAAAAATTGCCATTAATTAAGAGTAGTGGAGTAATCTTATCAATTAGTAATGGAATGTAGAATATTCACCTTATTCTTATTATTATACTAATTCACTAATTATTCACCTTATTATGCACTAATAAGTGCATCTGTTACCTTGTCAAGGAAGAATCCAGAACCATGAGACTTTATCCACTGCAACAAACAGTATAAACAGCAGAAAAACACATGCTGAAAATTATTTAGCGCAAGTTGAAAATACATTTGTAAATAGGAATTTATTTTTTTTTTAAAGCAGTAGTGATTGGTGACTTGTGTAGTGGTCCTAAAACAAAATTTTTTGTTACAACTGTTAACTGGCCCACCATTTAAACAATACTGTGTAAACCTGCAGGGATGTCTAAAGGCTTCTAAGTGGATTCTTTGCCTTACTTGGTCAATGATCTAAAAATCTGCCAAATTCCAAAGGGCATTGTAAAATGAGATCATACAGGTAACCAGGTAAGGCCTATTTTTCTGTTGTTTTTAGACATGGTGAGGTTTTTTTGTTTGGCCTTTGGATTTTGGGTTGGTGTTTTTTCCTTTTATACTGATACTAAAAATTCTATTTATTCTGCTTGCTGTGAATAGTTTTTGAAAAGTGTGAATTGCATTGAGTCACATGGAGTCATGCCTTATTGACAGGCATTCAAGAAGAGAATCATATTGAAAAGGTCAGCCTGACATTCACCAGTGAGGATCTTAGTCAGGTGTTTTATTATGTGAAATGTATTTCTTTGGATTCTTTTTTCAGTAATCACAATATTTAAAGGTAAAGTGGAAGAAGTTGAATTACCTGTGGATCAAGTAGACATCATCATCAGCGAGTGGATGGGTTACTGTCTGTTCTATGAGTCAATGTTAAACACAGTCATCTTCGCACGAGACAAGTGGCTGGTAGGTGCTCTGCATGTCGTGCTCTTTGCTGGAGCAATCACCATTTATTCCCTGACTCCAAGCTTTCCCTTCCCTACTGTCGCTATAACAAGACACAATCACATCTCCAAGTGCCATTTCTTAGGCTTTAATGAGGAGATAACAAAGGGAAAGAGCTTTGCTTTTGATTAAGTGCTGGCCAGCGAAGGTTGTGTAGACACTGTCTAATGACGTTGCCACAGGCTGCAAGGTCAAAGCTGGTGTGACAATCTGAAGGAAAACAATAAAGGCATGCAAGGGGTGCTTGTCTGGTTTTTGTATGTGCAGTTCAAAATGTGATGTCTTTGTCAGGTGAATAGATTACGAGATCCATTTCCCCACAATTCATCAACAGAAACCTGGAGGGCTAATGTTTCCAGACCGAGCTGCTTTGTACGTGGTAGCAATTGAAGACAGACAGTACAAGGACTTCAAAATTCACTGTGAGTAAGCACCTGCCATAACACTTTTCTGTGGCTATTTCCTAAAATATTTCCCTAAAATATTTCCTTTCCAGTAGCCTGCTGTAATCTCTTTGCAGGCCAGAATTCCAGTATAAATGTGAACTCTGAGAAAATGTTGGTCTGCTGATAAATTCAGGAAATTTGCAGTAATTTAAAGTGCTCAAAGGAAAGATGCATGTATAAATTGATGAAGACTTTGCCTAGAGTTACATTAATACCTCTAGCTATATTTAAAATGTGGATTATAGGAGATTTAGTTTTGTTGGTTTTTTTGATAAATATATAATCCATCATAACAGCCACAAAACCCAGTAATATTCTTTTGCCATCCAGGCCCTTATTTTTGGTTTTATCATAACAAAAAAGCAAGTAAGATGCAAATTAATTGTACATGTGAAGAAATAAACCTAGAAAAAAATTATATTTCCATGATGGCTTGTCAAGAAGAAAAAACCCTAGAACATGTAATACTTTTTTTCAAACATTTTATGTGAGAATTTTAAAACTAAAAATAAGGATCAGAAATTTAAATTTTACTTATATGTTAAAAAAAGGGTTCTAACTTTGGGTTTTCAGAATGGTGGGAGAGTTTCCTTGAAGTATCATGGTGCTGTTAGTGGCATCTACAAGTGACCTGGTCCAGGCTCCTGCTGTGATCAAATTAACAAGTTTTACATTATTTCATTCTTCTTTTCCTTTCAACATTTTTTGATTTTATTTATTTTTCAGAGCTGGGTAGTTTCACTTAAAGGTATTTTCCATTATGGAAAAAAAAACCAAACATGAGCTTCCTAAGCAGATTTAATAACCAAAGATATATGTGAAAGTTAGGGTTATATTAGTGGGTTCAGACAGCCTTTAAATAAAAATGCCTAACTAACTCCTCATTCCTTGACTCTCACCTCCTCCCAGAAAAGAAGGCTTGGTGTTTCTGTAATCAGATTCAGTGCTAATACACAGAACTGCCAGTTGATCAAAATTGCTATTTTGGGTCAAAAGCAAGCCCAGTGCAGTGGGGTGGTGACAAGAAGTCTCTGTAGGTGCCAGGAAGGATTATATCTCTTCCTCAAGCACAGCCTAGATTTTTCTCCTTGGCTATGTGATGACCTTGACAGTTAAAATCCTCACAAAATATACAAATTCAAATGGATGTATGGGGCATCCATTCTGTAAAGGAATCAGAACCATTTTGGTCTAAAATCTTTCACTTTGCTTTTGAACTCCTTCATTTCTAGACCTTGAGTCTTTCTTTTCTCACAGACAATACATCTGTTTTCAAATAGTTCCATTTTCAGCCATTTGAAAAATTGTTTCAAGTCATTTTTTCCCCTTCTAAAATGTTTTCCTTTAAGACACTTTATTTTCTGATTTCACCTCCTCCCCCTTACCTTGTATACCTCTGTGTCTTTAGTTATTTCTGTCTCACTATATCTACACCACCATCTTGTCTCTCCTTTCCATTTATAAATCCTTGTTGGTGTCTCCTTAAGAAGGATAGAGTCTTGCCCTCATATGAGATATGGGGCTGAGCATTTTAAAGGGCGTTCAAGAACCATTATATTGATCAAGAAATATTGCAATATGCGGTTTCTAAAAAAATCTAACTTCTGATTACTACAGGCAATTACTCTGATTCACTGCAAAATGTAAAACATATAACTTTATTTTTTACCTCCCATGACAACTCTCTGCCCAAGGCAGATTGGGCCACATATTTCAAAGGTATCCCACCTAGGCTGAAGTGCAGTAAATTATGGAGGCCTCCAATAATAAATAAAAAATTAATCAATTGTTTCTTCAGGGCTTCCTAGTTAATCTTTTCTGAGTAATCACATAAAAATATATGACTTTTATAAATGTAATCCGAAGTTCTCACATGCTCATGATGCCTGAAACAAAAGTTTCAGCTCCCCTGAAAATGTTGACAAACTCACAACCCAATAAAGAGATAATATTAGAGATATCAAAGAATCATTAATGTCCATGTTTTTTCCAGTTTCAGAGTATGAAGACTTTTATATCACATTACATTTTCAGTCATACTCCTCTGGAAACCCCAGTAGCTCAAATACTACGCTCTGAAAAAAATGAGACATTTCAAACATGCTCACAAATGTGTTTATCTATTTACTTTGTTTTTTGTTCAAGCCATTTTTTAAAGCACTCCCAGTATTCAGTTTAGATTTTGAGATGAAGCACTGGATGGACCTTGACTTACATGCTTCATAAGACTATGATTTCACTTGTTTGAAGGTTCTTGTTTTCACTTTGTTAAGCAACCTTAAAAGCAAAGCCAGTGTACTTTTCCATTTTTCAATGTTTCCATTTTGTGCAAAAGAACCTCAGCATCTATTGAAACAATCAGAAGAACAATTCAAATACTGAGGATTGGCATGACTTTTAAATCTTTTCAAAGTGAACCTTTTGCTTTTCTGTCATGATGTATGTGCAGATTAAAGCTTGGAGTCCCAATTATTGAAACACACCTGCAATTCTACTTCTGCCAGTAATTCACTTGCTGAAACTAAAACTACTTAAATAATCAAAGGAGCATGTAAACTGCCAAATGAGTGGCAATCTATGGAGCTGGGGAGGAGGGCAGGGGGGGAAGTAAGTATTGAGCAGAATGGATAGTAAAGGATAGAATCCCTAACAGCTATTCCCAGCACTCAGCCTGACATCAGATGATTTTGGGCAACAATCACAAGCGTCTAAAGCCACAAAAATCATTGACAAATCTCATGTAACACAATTTTGGAGACACCAAAAAATAAGGGTCACTTGTTCAAATATGTACATTGAGGGCTTATTTTGCCACAACTGCATTATCTGTGAAATAGCAGTGATGACATAGACAGCTGGGGCAGGGAGCGAAGAGCTGAAGGAGACATCCAAAAATTAGGGGATGGTAGAAATTCTTTCAAAAGAAAAATGCTTTGAGAAGCAAAGAATATTTTCTATTATTGCTGCTAACCTTGAAAAATCCATTTGCATTGACAGGGTGGGAGAATGTGTACGGCTTTGACATGACCTGTATTAGGGATGTTGCCATGAAGGAGCCCTTGGTGGACATAGTAGATCCAAAGCAAGTGGTGACCAACGCCTGCTTAATAAAGGTTTGGTAATTCTGAATACACCTAATTATAAATGTTTACACCTAACTGGCTCTTTTGGGACCTGCTGCTTATGTTTTGCTACTGTCTCTGCATGCTTTGAACCAGCTGCAGAAGCCATCATTGCAGAATGCTGTGACACTAAGAAGGAAAATTGTGCGGTTTTGAATTAGTCAGTTCTTGCATGTTTCACATGCTCAGTACTGTCACGTGACCTGAGCATGAACATTGGTACCTTGATTTCTTATGGAATTCCCAAAAGTAAGATGCTCCTTGGATCTCTACTCATCTGGTTATATCTGCAGGCTCTAGATTTTTGCAAGTTTCACATGTGCAAATACTGGATAAAGAGAAATGTGGTATACTTAGATATGAATTTGAATTGCCCTGCCTTTTTTTAAATAGAGGTTGGAAATTACTGATTGAATGCTGCTGAGGAGAAGGGGTAAATCATTCTGTTTGCAGTAAGAAAGTCTGAAGCATCATTTCTGAACTGATGATGAAATAAATAATTAACTCCAGAACATCTGATCAGAATTGGAACTCAATTTATTTCTCTAACTTCCTAATTCTTAGTCTTATATAGAATGTTACTGTTATCTCTCAGCCCCAACATCTGCATCCAGAGGTTAACTGGTACCCTGCTCTACATGAGACAGAAAGGTCACTAATCCCTGTTCACAAGATCATGTTAACAATGAAGGAACTGCCTGCAGGAACACTTGAAAGCTTTAAAATTCCCTTCACGTGAAGGAATACTCCTCATATGGGACAACTGTCATGAGCAAGGCTGTCAGCATCAATGGCAGTGGTAGTACCAGGTCCATGGATCTTAAGAGCTCATCCCAAAGAGTCAGTTCTAACTTTTCCCTTTCACTTCTTGCCAGTAACAAACACAGCATTAAATATTCCCATATGCAAAAGGGAGGGCCATGCCTCCAGTCTGCAAAACCCTTACTGAAAGCAGCAAAAAGGAACAGAAGCAGAAACTCTTGATGAGTACATATGCATGCACAGTCCATCTGCACTGAGGGGAACACAAGATGGCTGTGCCTGAAAACAGCCTCAACCAGAGCAATTTAGAATTGCAGCACACACAAAAGAAACAGCTATTTAGACTCTATGAAATATGTCCAGAGAGAAAGAGATCAGGGAGCAAAATGGGTTGGCTGTTCTGGAATAAAAAGCTGCACACCATTAATTGAAGTGCAAATCCAACACTTTATTTAGAAGGTCTTTGAAAGTAATTTGGTTTAAGATGACAGACAACAATTTTCAAAGTGTTTCTTTTCATGTTTTATATTTAGTTTTGACATCTTTTGTCCATAAACTGAATAGTGCTGTACCATGTAGAGGCACCATGAGAGCAGCAGGTAGTAAGTACACAAGCACAAACCAGCCTCCATTCCGGAATCAGTCACGAATCTCACAAACTGTTCACTAAGCAAAGAGAAAATTGTCAATGAAAAGCATGAAGGAGGGAGGTTTATGTTCAAGATAGCAATATGGAAGAAGGAAAAACAGACTCTGTAGCTATGTATTTTTAAATTTAATTTACTTTTGCACATGGTTTATTTATATAAAATGCATTTCTTTCATCCTGAAAATATTTGTGAATTCAGAGAATAATATTAGCCTAAGAAAACATTTGAGAATAAACAAAGCCATAATGTTTAATTATTCAAATGTTTTATTACAGCACTTTTGAATAGCACAGCTTGTTCATATTAGATTCACAGATGGATTTTTAGGGTTGTATTCAACCCAAAGTCAGCTAATTTAGGGTGGCTACCAGATGAGTCTGGGTTCTCTCTACATTAGTCAGTGGATGTACCAGTCACTAGATACATTCCTCAGAGACCAGTCAGAGTCTTGTGCTTCTGCAGTTATTTCAATTCCCAATTTAGATGCTCTGAATGGTTCTACAAAATCAGCAAAATAAGACATCAACTGTGCATGCTGTGTAGCCATGGCACTTATCTGATATGCTGGAGACTTGAGTAAAATTTAATCTTTTTTTACTCCTCAGAAACTGGATGTAACCCAAGTCCTGAATGCTTTAAGGAACTTTAGGCACTAGGCCACATGCACTAGGGGTGAATGCAGGGAGTGCAGCATCTTCTCTGCTATGGGAGCCATTCTTTTTTGCGTGATCTCTTAAATATATCTGAGGGGCACAGGAATTGTCCTGCCAAATGGGAGTCCTCTGTTTAACTTCCATACCAAATCAGCCAGGGAGACTAGCGAGGACAAAACATCTTCAAACCAGCAGAATCAATAAGAGAACACAGGAATAAGTGTACAGGTGTCCTGCTGAGGGCCTACTGCTTTCAGTAACACTGACAAAAAAAAATGGAAAAGTTTGTTTCTTACTAAGTAAAACAGTTGTGTTTTCTTCTCTGATCCAAAAACAAACAAACAAACAAACAAAAACCCTGAAAGAACTCCACCAAACCTAGACATCCACTGAGATTTCCATGTTTATCTTATTTCCATGCTCACAAAATCCTAGCTGAGTAACCGGACTGTCTGGAAAGGAGATCAGAAAAGAGGTGCCATGGCACTCTAGAAGCAGCCTTAACTCCAATTTGTATCATTTGTCTCCTGTGTAGTTACCTGTAATAAGTGTTGCCATTTTATATAAGAGCGTGCAGTTGCCAGAGTAAAATTCAAAGATATCACCAAAACCAGACTTGACCATCCTCAGAATTGTATTAATTAATAAAAAAGTCCCCACTTTTGTCTCCTACCTTGCATTGTAAAAAAGCTATGTTTCTGACCTTATAAAAAGGACTGCAAATGTGACCAACAGTTTCTTCAGGACATCTGTTCAATATTTTTGAGAAATTTCTACTGACTTCTCTATTGAAAATATATCTTAGTGCTTTTGATTCCACTTTACCCTGCACAGCCAACACAGCTCAGAGAGAGGGAGCTAGTTCCCTTTTATGTGCCTCACCACTAGACTAGACTTAAGTCCCACTTTCCCCACAGTGAGATCACTAAAAAGACCAAAAACTACAGAAGTCTTCAGCTATCACCCACCAGTCCAGTTTAGCTTGGCAAAGCAAATTTTGCAGGCTGCTATGGAACTCTGCCAGGAGACCTCAGAAGTTCTTATTCCTACCATGCTTTTTTTCTTACCCTCTTCTGAGGGGGAAAAACCAAAAACATTTTAAGGTTTTCACAGCTTTAAATGACCAATTATATGCATAGGTCACTGGTAAACACTAGTGCCTCAGGGTGTCATTGCAATGCAGTAGAATAATTTTCATTATGTTCAAGCTGTTCTTGAACAATAATGTTAACCAGACAGGCCAAAGCTATGGCTTGCTAAAATCATCTTCCCATGAGTTTTCCAAGTCTCAGAAACACATATTTGATCCATGAAAAGACCTCAGTAACTGAAATATGGCTGCATCTTTCTATGTCTCTTTTTGCAGTCTTACCTTAGATTACAGAAGGCAATTTCTACAAGAGCCCTCTAATGTGCCCTAAAAGAAGCTAAAAGAGCCCTCTAATGGGCAGTCTCAACTCTGTTCTCCATTTTTGCAGTGCAAGTCTTAAGAAATGCTGGTGAGGTCAGAGACACAATTCCTGACTTCAGCTGGTAGAGTAGAGAAAATCTGGATTTCTGCCTACAAAAATTCTGTTTCCCTGTATGCATGAGCAATAAGGGTACCACAGCAATGAGAATGAGCAATGAAGATACCGGAAAGTGCATGGGAAACATTTCCCACAGCATTAGAATAGTACTTCAGACTTACCATCCTCCCTATCATCACTACAACTTTTGGAAACAACCCAGATAAAAGCAGTACCTAGCTGGGAAAATCAGATCCATCTGAAAAAAACAGTTTAAGCCTTGAACAGTGCGATTTAAATATTGATGGAAATGAGCAATCCTGAAGACTACATTGTCGCTTCCAACTGCTGCAGTCAAGCCACAGAATGATTGACATAATTTGCTTCTGTCTCATTCAAGAGAAAGATCCCTGTGCTCACTGTTTGGAGTCAGGTACCTGACACAGGACTAGAAAGCATCACCATCAAAAAGCAGGCCCTTCTCATGCCTCAAATGTTTTGACTGCTTGACACAGTCAAATCACTTTCCTTTCCAGAGATGCAAAAAGAAATAAGCTTAGTTTTATTAAAAACCCAGCTTCCTCATACTGACAGTCCCTGATGATGAAAGGTCTTTGAACTGGACCTATATCTCCATTTCAACATCTACCTATATTTATCAGAGCACCTTTTTACCCTGGTTTTCCCCAGCTCCTACAGCTGCTCCCTGCTATTCCCAAGAACACAGAGTCTTTTGTGAGTGTCCTCTCTGTCAGCTTAGTCAGATAACTGGATCATTTGCTCATGATTTGATATATTAGAATATACCTCTGATTTCTTACAGTGTTAAAAGGCTGCCAGTCATCTTTGTGTCTGCTCATTAAACGAGCTACTAAAGTGTCTCATTTAATACATACCTGAGAGTCACAGACATCTGCATGTAAATGTCATTTCTTTCTCCTCAAAACAGGAAGTAGATATTTATACAGTGAAGACTGAAGAATTGGAATTTACTTCTGCATTCTGCCTCCAAATTCAGCGCAATGATTACATTCATGCCTTGGTCACCTATTTTAATATTGAATTTACGAAGTGCCACAAGAAGATGGGATTTTCTACAGGTAATCTGTATTTCTTTTAATTTTAATTTCATTTATGTTGCTATCAGTCTCTCAGTGCTGATGTTTAGATGGTACAGGAAGGTTTAATGTACCACCACATTTGAATTTCAGTGAAAAAAGCTATTTTAATTTGGGGAGAGGTGAGCAGGATGGGGAAAGGACAACTTCTTATAGGAATTCTGTGGAAACAGAGGCAGAATTTCACAATGGCTATCAAGCTTAGAGCTCAGCAGGAATTATGACCTGTGAATTTATGTCCCTCACCAGTTATATCTAAATCCTGTGTCAAGTTTCTCAGATTAGAGAGAATTATTGGCTCAGAGAGAGATAGCAGCTCTGCATCCGAGTTTTCCCCGGATCTGAAATTCAACAAAGCTCTTGCTTGCCCCAGAGTCTAGAACAAAACTCCCGTTTATTTTCCAAGCTATAACAACACACATACTGATTATGTGAGTCGTATCTAACAACCCAGATTTGAAAGTCTAACTTGCCTTGGTGAACAGATATTTGAAAGAATAACTCCATTCCCTTAAGGCATTGTTTACCAGACTGAATAAACCAAAGAGTCTTGCAATAAATGCAAAAACCTCACCCTGTGGACAGGAGGGTGAAGTGTTTCTCTGCCTCTGCTCAGTTTATCATGATAAGGTAGGTGCAGAAGAATTGCTCCATAAAAAGGTTGTTTGGCCATCTACTGCTGAGGGTCACCACTGTCTAGAAGACTGGTAAAGATTCTCACCTGGTGTCTGTTGGCGAAGCTGCAGTGAATTCAGTAAAGTACACCAGTTTGTAGGACATGTCAAAATGCCAGTTCACTGATATGTATTATATAAATTATGAATAAGTGTGTAATTTGGGGTGGACTTGGAGACCTGTGCCTGCATTATACACACCCCCACCCTGTTCATGGAGGACAAGCTTCCAGTCATGTCAGGCTTTTCTGGGGAGCATGGCCCTGCACAGGGGCATGTGTACAACTACATGTTTGTGTACAAGGCGGCAGTTGTGATTAAGACTCTAAATTCAATTTCGTTTTGGTCTAACATGTTTTCAGCTAGAAATTTTATGCAGCTGTGTCCAAATAGTAAACAGTCTGGATCTGAACTCTTACAAGATGATATCTCATTTAACAATTGAGATTAACAGTCATTAGAAATGTCTGGACACACAGACAACAGAAATTACCTGTCTAAGAAGATAACTATTTGCCAGCACAGTTTTTGAAAAAAGTTGGTTTTTATCAGTCTTCTGATTCTAGAATTTTAGAAAACAGTTAAAAATTCCTGTCCTAATAGTTTTTTTAAAAGCATTAGCATTTCCCCAGTCACAAAAAATTTTCAAAGCCAAGTAATTTTTTGAAACATTGATGTAGAAATTAAATAAGATTATTATTTTATTAAACAGTGTTAATAATGATACAATACAGTGACCTCATGTGACTGGGGGATACAAATAGAAGAAAAATAAATTTATCAGAGGCTTTTTTTGCCAGGCTAGGAAGTCTTTGAGTTCCTACAGCTATTCTTAGGTTCCTAGATGTTCCTAGATGCTCTTGACTGCAAGAATGGTAGGAACAAGAAGTGACCAATACCAGTTCACTAGGCACTGCTCAAAGATTGGAATTTAAATCAGAAATAGAACCAAAGAAGTAAATTAAAAGCCTGAAATAGCAAAGGGTCATCAAAGTAATTCTGCTAAGCAAGATTAGAAATTAATTTAGACCAGTTTCCATGCCTGGCAAATTGCCCAAAATGCCTTTTAATAGTCCCAAAAGAGGTCAAGGTGCAAGTGCCCTTTCATCCGCTCTGTTCTCCTGAAAACTATAATGAAAACTAAAATTTGCTGTTTTGGGATCACTAGTCAAATGTTTCATCTGAAACTTTGTGAATAATAATATTTGATGAACCTTTCCTTCATGCTTTTGTATCATTGTTTTTATAACTAATTTAGACTTCTGAAATTCAAAGCACTTAGTAAAGATTTTCCCAATTTGAACACGTGTGGGTTGAAAGAAAAGCATAAAAATGTGTCTGTCTTTCCCTGCAACCCCTTTTGTGGAATCCTTCTTGCTGGGTGTGATTCACAGCTGACATATTCCAGTAAAAATTAGAAGACAACCCACAGACAGCCAATAGAATTATGTTGTAAAATACATTTGCTAATACAGTACATAAAGCATTCTGTGAAAAGAAAGGATTTTTCCCAATTGTTTCCAAGTCATAATTTGATTTGCAAAGCATTTAAGAAATTTCAGTAAGTGAGACCCATATATATATATTTATATATATATTTTAGCACCTGATGCTCCTTATACTCACTGGAAGCAAACTGTCTTCTACTTGGAGGACTATTTAACTGTGAGACGAGGGGAAGAAATCTATGGGACTATATCCATGAAACCAAATGCAAAAAATGTGGTAAGTCAGCATCCCTAATCCTAATTCTACCTCTACTGACCATCAACTATGATCAGCAATTAAGAAAATGCATAAGAGTAAAACAATGAGTGTGCTAAAGGCATTCATGTTTATTGGCAAGAGCTCCAGTCACAGGTTCACCAAAGCTGATGACAGCAATGATAAAGCAGTGCTAATGTTAAAGAAGTCAGCCTGCAAGTAGGCTAGCATGGGAAGGGAAAAAGGATTCAAGTACATCACTGAGTTAGCTGCCCTCTGCAATCAGCTTGACTCACATTTTGTGATGCAAGCAGGCAAGGGGATTTTTATGCTGCCACTGAAGTCAGTGGAAAGATCCCTTCTGCCAACACAGGATGATCAAAAGTACTTCAGTTCCACATCTATGGGATATCACTGAGTGGTTTGCCACTCAGTGCCCAAGGACAGTGTGACGGGAAATTAGGTAGCACGTTTCAGAGGAATGCTTGTATGAACTCACTGATCAAATGTACTTGAACTCACTAACTGAGTGAAAGCGTTGTTTAAAAATTATGCCATTCCACAGAAAATACAGATGCTTTATTTAAGACTAAAGCTACAGCATATCACACTACCATGACTGCTGAAAACTTTCTCAGTTTCTCTGATACGGGCTGAATCCCTCTAGTGCTTCTTTTAAATGGTAAGGAGACTGTGAGACACAGTCTGATAGACAACCTAGGGCTGGATAGAACAAGACATGAGAATTATAGCTTCTGGGAGAAAAAGTGGACTATTTTCTGCCAAAAATCTTGAGCAGCATCTCTTCATTTTCTATTACAGTAAACAGCAGTTAAAATAACCTGGTTATCCATCTATACAGTTGTAATTGATGAAAAACTGCATTTTTTAACTGCAACAAATCTTAACATTTCATTGTCCTCCTTTTTACATTGCTTTTCCATTTTTATACCAAATACAGATTGTGTGTGGTAGTGTTGATACAGAGGGAGAAGTTAACACAAAATAAGCTTGGCATTAAAACAAACACATTCACCTCTGAAGCTACTTGCTGCAAGAGGAAAATAATCTGATTCCCCACCCTTACGTTGTCCTAGGGGGACTGTAATATTTTCTTTTGGGTTAAATGTATCAATTTTCATTGGGGGAAAAAATGAACAAAATATGTCAAATTTGTTTGCATAGCAGTAAGCACCTGAATGCAGATTCAGGTGCTAAAATTAATGTACTCTTGATGGTTGTCGTAAGACAGAGAGGCCACCTTGGTTCAAAAGGATTTGTTAATGCTTTGTTCTTCCGAAACATGAAGTTTTTCAAAAGCTTGCATAGACATAGCTCCTTCTGTAGAACTGTGTAGTGCCTCTTCCCTAAAAATGTGTCATTATAAGGTAAAAAATTACTGAGGGCTTCTGTACAATAGGAAGTTTACTACATCTACCCTGGAAAAACCCCTAGTGGGAAAGCTCTTTAGCCTAAATTAAGAAAATCTCAACAGGGGATGCCCTTCAAAAGTTTCCATAGGATACATATGATAGCAGCATGTCAGAAGCTTCCTGAACCAGGAAGTAACCAGGACATTAAATCCACCTCAGGAAGGGTATAAAAATATGACCTAAGCACAGATTGTGTGGTGAATGCTATTACACATCTTACAGCCTGTTTTCTCAGTGTTAGCACCATTTAAAAACAGAAGTTAGAAACCACCGCAGGAATCTCTTGAATCTGCTGATCTTTTCAACCCAAGCAATGATAACTGAATTAATACACTAAACTTATGGTCTTACTTACATGTTGCATTTAAATCTTTTTACAGCGTGACCTGGATTTCACAGTAGACTTGGATTTTAAAGGACAGCTATGTGAAATGTCAGTATCTAATGACTACAAAATGCGTTAGCAAGAAACCTTTCAGAGAGATGAGAAGGAGAATTTTATCAAGTCTTGAACTGCTGAGCTTCAAGCTAGGAACAACTGTTCACAAGATTATTATATTAAATACTAGAATGTTTACTCTGATGGAGGGTGGTAACCTGATCTTTCTTGCAGATAGTACAGGGGGCTGGGATCCCACTGTGAATGTACAGTATACAGAACTGTAGCTTTTGTTAAACATAGGAAAAAAATAAGCGACAGTATTGAGTGTTCTGGTTAACTTTAGGATGGCAGAAGATGCATATACAAATTGTATTACTTACTGTGAATTTCTGGTTCTTCCAAGCTTTGCATGTTAAAGATGATTAGGGCAGTTTTCTCACTATGAAAGACTACTACAGCACATTACTGTGATAGTATTACTGGACTTATATTCAATATAAATGAATATATATATTGTACATGAGGAAAAAAAAAAGTCATTTCATAATAGGAATTTGTTTTGTGATTATTTAATTCTCATTATGCAGTTATGGAAAGATAATGATGTTACCTCTGGCACTACTCTAGGCAGTGATGTATTCCATTAACTGTCCAATGTTATAGCTTTGGTAAATATTCCATGCAAAGTGTAGATAAGAGCTGGGCATTTACAGGAAGTTCAACAATTATATTTTTGAATGTCCTCTGAAAATGCAGACCATTAGTTTTGAAATTCACCTTCACAACTGGATGTCCGTCAGAGCTTAAAAAAACATTAGCTTTTTATCCTTGAAAATATTCTGTTGTGAGTTTTTATAGCTGGATTTTGCATGAGACTTTCAGAAATCAGACACCTAGTATTTAAATGTGATGAATGCAAAGTCTCTGAAATGGTGGATAATTCATGCTTCATGGCCATGCCCTATTTCAGTTCTTTGCAAAATTCTTAATACAAAATAATTTTAAAAATATAGGAATTAGTGTTACCTTTTGGTGATGTTTTAGATAAGTTTTAAATTGCAAATACTATTCTCAAGAGTGCAGTAATTTGCAGGAGCAAGTTAATGTCTTTAAAAAGAAATGTCGATGGCTTCTGATATTACTAAGATGTCTGTAGCTTTCCTGTCCCCTTGAGTCCCTTGTTTTTCGTACAAAATCTCCTGCTTATTGTTAAAATATTAAGTGCTTATAATTCCTCATATGTATGTATCAGGTCTTTTTACTATATGAATGTGGGCCATTTAATCACATGTAATTCATCAACAACTGCATCACCAGTCCTATCTACACATTTTCCAGTCTGTCTGGCATCAGGCACTAAATCATGTTCTACCTTGTACTGGATAAGATTGATTAGTTTTTTGCCTAAAAATATTTTTAATCACCTGCAAATAAAGCATACTTGAAGATGTATTTTGCCAGTATTTGTCAACTTCTCACTTTTTAGAAACCTATTTCTATTGATTTTCCCTCCACAGTGCCTCCATTTTCTTATGGTCTACAGAATATATTCTAGGGATTCTATTGTATGGTATTTATGTAGAGTGAAATTAAACTGTAATTCAGCAGTAAAAGATACTGTTTGCATTTAAGTTGATCACTGTTGTTTTAAAGCTTCTTTCATATTTTTGGATTGAGGATGAACAACTTTCCTTACAAAACTGAGTTTATCTGTCAAATATTGCTATCACTTTCAGAGAATGAGTTAAGCTACTCTTTCAGTAATAGACTGGGAAAAAACCTTCTACAAGTCCCTTTCTAGTAACACTTCCGTGATTCTAGGAATTTAAGGTAAGGAGAACTACCAGAGTTTTGTTCAGGCCCTCCATATATATAAAATCTACTCAAACAATGTTTTCATCTTCTTTTGCCACTAATCACTGAGATGACTGAAAGAGGAAAGACTCTTACTTTGTTTGCCTGAATTATACTTTGAAAGTATTTTAAATCCTCCACTTCTCTAGCCCACTACATGAATCTTTAATAACTTGAATATTAAAAGAATAACAAAGAAGGGGGGGGGGGGAAAGTCTTACCTTTTTTTTTTTTTTTTTTTTAAAAAAAAAAAAAAAAAAAAAAAAGATTCCCAAGGGTCTTTACTGAGAATGTGTCATTTATGCCTGACAGAAAGCACTGGTCAAGAAGCAGCAAAAAAACCCCACCTGATCAGAACAGCTCATTAACCAATTTGAGAAGTATTTATGAACTGCTGTACATTGATTGCCCTTTCTGCCTCATCTTTCAACTGCTGATAGCCAAGTGTTGGTCTTTCTTCCACAGTGGTCACCTTGCCTTAGTACTTGAAGTGCCCATTCACTTCCATGTTGCAGGATTACATCCTGACTGATGTTGTTAATGGCACATTTCTGAGGTGGTCACCACACCTCAGGCATATTCCATCCTGGAAAATTAGCTTGTGCTCTTCTTCACATAAAAAAAAATATCATGTATTTCTCCATCACAGAAAGAACTGAGAGTACCTACCAGAGTGCTGAGTGTCTTCAAATCACAGTGATCAAAAAGCAAATTCATGCTTGCAAGGCCATTAAAGCTGTTACCTACCAACAAGGTTTTGAAACCACCAGTGACTTCAGCACATAGGGTCAGTTAGGTCAGCATTAGTGAAACAGGTATGCAAAGACCTTGCAGGTCAGGTGCAATCAGCTACAAGGCTTTCCTCAGCCACCCAAGTCCCGGTAGCTACCACAGAGTCTGAGCCTCATTTTCTCAAGCCTTGAATAAGAAGGTTTCTCGTGGACTCCAGGATTGAGCCAAAGCCACAGATTTTCAAAGCTTTTCCTTAAAATATAATGACAAAATGACTGCTGAAACAGACACGTGTTTAAAACGTTTAATTCCCATCCCACAAATGGGAAAAGAAGATCATGAGCTGAGGACAGAGCATGAGAAAGGCAGAAATACAGTATTTACACAAAAGACTGTCCCTGATGAGTAACACAGCACTGGAGAAAAGAGAAAGCAGGTCGCTTCTGCCTTGACTCTGATCTTAAGGGAAAAGTATTAAAACTCTTCTCAGGGATTTTTCTGTCACTTGAAACAAAAAGGAGCATCCAAAAAAGGCTCCATGCTGAGCATGCCTCCAAAAGGCACAGTGGGCAGTTCACACTTGCAGTGCTTGGTAGGATTAAGGAAGCAGTCCCTAGCGTTAGGGGGGCCACTCTGTATTCCCAAGGTTCTCTAAAGATCAGCATAGTATGACTCTATTCTCATAAGAACTTATTCCCAGAACCAATTAGCCCTTGCCAGATGTCATTAGATTCAGGTTTGGGTTTTGCAGGAGTTGTTCTCAGGACATTTCTATGTGCAGAATTTGGGGTTTACAGCTTCTTAATACTGTCTTAGACTTCTAATAAGAGTTGAAACTGTCAAAAATGTGAACAAGAATACTACCCAAGATGATAATATTAACCCAGTAACAACCAAGATGTGTTTTCACCACAGTGCTAATTTGAAGAGCCTTCTCAGAGATCATTTCTAATAGGATTTGCTTTAAATTTAATTCAGAAATTAATTTAACACATACAGATTTGATTATAGATAACTTTATTCACTTAGAAGGTAAGTTTATAGAGGATACATGGTATTCTATGTATATAATGAAGACTAAATCCCTGCTTTAGTAAGATTAGAAAGTACAGGGCTGACCTGATGGAAAGCAGCTCTTCAGAGAAGGACCTGGGGATGCTGGTGGACAGCAAGCTGTCCATGAGCCAGAGGCGTGTCCTTGAGGCCAAGAAGGCCAATGGTGTCCCGGGATGCCTTAGGAAGAACATAGTCAACAGGTTAAAGGAGATGATCCTGCCCTTCCACTCAGTCCTGGTGAGGCGAATCTGGAGTGCAGTGTCCTGTTCTGGGCTTCACAGCCCAAGAGAGACATGGAGCTCCAGGAGTGTTTCCAGCAGAGGGAAATGAAGATTTTGGGGAACTGAAGCATCTCTCGTAGGACGAAAGGCTGAGGGAGCTGGGCCTGTTCAGCCTCAAGAAGAGAAGACTGAGAGTGGACCTTATCAATGTCTGTAAGTACCTTAAGAGAGAGAGCCAGGAGAATGAGTCCAGACTCTCCTCAGTGGTGTCAATCAATAGGACAAAGGGCAAAGGGCAGAAACTGATGCACAGGAAGTTCCACATGAGCCTATCACTTGGTTTGTTCAGCCTAGAGGAGACTGAAGGGAGACCTCATTGTGGTCTTTAGCATCCTTACAAGGAGAAGAAGAGGGAAAAGCAGTGACCTTTGCATCCTTGCAGTCAGTGGCAGGACTCGAGGAAACAGCATGAAGCTGAGTCCAGGGAGGTTTAGGCTGGATATCAGGAAAAGGTTTTTCACTCAGAGGATGGGTGAGCACTGGAACAGGCACTCCAGGGAAATGGTCACAGCACCAAGCCTGTCAGACTTCATGAAGTGTTTGGACAACACTCTCACACTCTCAGGAAAATGGTGTGACTTTTGGGGCTGTGCTGTGCAGGGGCAAGAGTTGGACTCAATGATCCTTATGGGTCCCTTCTATTTCAGGATATTCTATGATTCCGTGAGGAAGAACTTTACTGTGTGGTGACCAAACACTGTAACAGATTGGCCAGAGAGGTTCTGGAATCTCCTTCCCTGGAAATATTAAAAAAATCACTTGGAAACGCATTCTGAGTAATGGATTCTAAGGAACCCTGCTTGAGCTGGGGGTTAGACTTCATGACCTCCAGTGATCCTTTCTAAACCTAACTGTTCAGGGATTCTTTGATTTCCAAGAACTAAGACTCCCCAGACTCTCTGGGGAGCTGTTCCAGTGTTATGATATCCCTGTCTCACAGGGACCCTCAAAGTTCAACTGGAATTTTTCGTTTTAACCTAGGACTGTTGGTTCTTGTAACTTTACTATTTTCCCCCAAGAAAAGCCTGGCTCTCTTTTTACTGTAACTCCCCATTAGGTACTGCGAGATACAATTAGTTCCCACTTTAGTTTCCTCAGGGTAACTCCCCTCTTCCCTACACAACCCATGACTGCATCCTAGCCTTTCATATGAATTATACTTGCTATCCACCAGTAATCCCTCCTCCTCCATTTTTCCTCCTAACAGTCTATGTTGCTGCTGTTACACAGTGCTTAACAAATGCATCTAAGGATTTTGCAACAAATGTAATCCCAAGGATCACTATTTAAAAGAGAACTTTGTTTTTCTTACTGTGTTGGTTGCATTTTATTAGCAATTTCCATTGGCTTATAAGGTCTAAGTTTATGCCAATGTGTGCACCTGCCTAGTTGGAATATGAAACCAGGTGATTTATTTTTCAATAGGCATGAAGCATTCACAGACTAGTTCCAACCTGAAAGTGGGAGGTTTTTCACCTTTTTTTGAAGCATTTCTTTTCAACATTTCTCAGAAGTCATCTCAGATCTTAATCTGCTAAGCACACAGGTACATGGGAGTCATGTAGAAGACAAATCCTTTAGATGGCATCTAAACTTCCTAGAAATTAAGTGTAAATTAACAGCACCTACAAATCTTTTAAAAAAAGCAACTAAAGAAATAAACCAGATGCTTCAGATCTGATAAAACAATATGTTTAGAGTAAAGAGAACATGAATCATCAGCTAGAGATTTCCCAGAAAACTGGTATTTCTGCACAGTATGATGACTGGGGTGAGCCAGGGCAGTAGTATGCCTACAGGGAACAAGAGTGTTCCCTGAAAATAGCTGCTGCTTCTGGGGATAGGCACAAAAAAGGTAAAAGATGTGTTCTACACAGTTGAGACAGAGAAAGAAGCAGACTACTGCTCACAGATGACTGCTAAAGCAGACCACCTGTCTCTTAGACAAAAAAAAAAAAATAAATTATTCTAGAGTCCAGATACAACTGACAGGAAAGAAAAAGATTTTTATGATCTCAAAATTTTTATAATCTCTACTGTTCTCTTTGCATGTCTTTCAGGCTTTACAAGTACCAATACAATTTCCCTGACTCCTTTTCTCTTTTCTTTACATGTTTGATATTTTTTTTCATTTTTGAGTGGAAACAAACAATGGAGATTAGTGATGATGCAAACAACATGAAGATAGTATTTTTTGAGAAATCTTGGGGAGATACTATAGTGTGATTATGAAACAAAAAGAAACCATGTTAGCTTTGAGATAAAAACTGCAACATAAAATCAGTCTTACTTCCTCAAACAACACGCAGGTTTGGGCTACAATCCAAGTCATTCCTCTGAATCATCAAGTGTGGTCTCTTAGAAGCACAGCAATCAGCAAGATTAAGCCTGAGCTGACCCCTGAATCTTCATGTGGAGAACAGAATGTCCTCTTTTGCAGCTCAGTTCTGTGCTTTTGCGTCCAGGAATTTCCCCTTCACGCAAATGAACCACCAGCACTTCCAGTACAACACAGCCCTAGAACCAGAAATGGACCCCTGTGTTAAGGTCACAACAGAATTCAATCACAAATCACACATGCCCTACCATTTTGATGCAGGAATATGAAATGGCAGCCCAGAAAGGCACGTGTAACTCTAACAGCAACTTGCAATGCTGATCAGTTAGCAGAAGCACTTTATCACCATAGTGGCATAATTCTCACATTTAATGGCATGACAAATCAATGTCATTAGCTAATGAGATATGATTGAAGCAAATATAATTGCTATTATCACCACCAAGGGAGTATTTCAGAAAAAAAAAGCTCATTATTTTGCTTGCTTCCCTATGGGATGAGTGTAGATAGCAAGAAACCTAAGTGCTGTGTGAAGCTGAAGCAGCAGCATGTGATGGATAACATTTGTATGTCAAATAGCCAACAGAAAACACATGATGACAATACATTTTGAGCTATGAATTGAGGGTATGGAAGCAGCATAATTTGAAAAGTGAAGGTATGCTTTACCAGTAAAGATGTGGAATAACTGAGAAAAGAACTTAAGAAAATAACTGGAAAACATTCAGAAGACTAGTAAATTGTCCTGACATAGCCCACTAACAAAAGTAGTGAAGACATTAGGGCCTAACATTTTCTGGGAGGAATTTCCATTTGAATTCTATTGCTAAATGATACCATTAAGTAGGAATTCTGTTAAGCAGCAGGATGTCTACTCTCCATCTGGGCAAATTCCTAGACCCTTGCAACCTAATGTTCATGGATCCAAATGCAGAATTCACTTCTACTTGCCAGGACATTGTTACTGTGTTATGTTCTTCCCATTCTTGTTCCTTCACCAGTACTGGCATAATATGCTGTTTCATTTCCTTCATCTTGAGAAGTTTCTAGCTTGTACTTCAGTGTTGTATAGGATTCCCTTTGTAGATTCTGCTTATAAACCAAAACCAGACCTTTATCAAACATTTCCACTAAGCTGTCCTCATCTCTTACTTTCCTGTGTGTCGTGTGTCCTTTTTACTACAGTCCATTCACGTAAATGCCCAAGACAGTGAGGATAAACCAGCTGGCCAGGAGATACTGCCAGTCCCACAAGACTTTGGCTTTACAGACAGCTAGAATTCTAGAAGACAGAAAGCACCACTGTGATTTACCAATCTCTTGGAAACATCCAACCCCACTGCTGAAGCAAGACAAGCTGGAACAGGTTACCTATGACCATTTACAGTTAGGTTTGGAGTATCTTCAAGGATGGATACTCCACAACTTCCCTGGAAAACTATTCCAGTGTTTGAGCACTTCCACAGGAAAAAAAAAAAAAAAAAGAGATAATTTCTTGTGTTCAGATGGATTTTCATGTGTTTTAATTTGTGCCTGTAGCCTCTTCTACAGTCACTGAGTACTCCAGAGAAGAGTCTGGCTCCCTTCTCTTCATTCCCAAAGTCCATCAAGTATTTGCATTTACTGATAAGATCCCTCTTGAGCTTTCTCTTCTTTAAGCCCCCTGGGCCCAGTCATTTAGCTGGTTTTCAGAGCAGTTTCTTGTCCAATTATCAAACACTTTCTCATCTTGTCAATGAGGATGTTATGGGAGAGGGTCAAAAGCCTTACTAAAGCTGAGTTAAACAACATCCATGAATCTCCCCTCATCCATCAAGCTGGACACCTCATTGTGGAAACAATCAGGCTCATTATGCACAATTTCCCCATTGTAATTCCATACTGATTATTCCTGATCACGTGTGTGTCCTTCGTGTATCTCAGAATGGTTTCCAGGTTACCTAGTTGTCCATCACTTTCCCAGGAATTGTGGTAAGGCTTATTGCTGTCTGGACCCTTCTTGCCCTCCTGGAAGACAGGGTGGACATTTGTTTTCTTAGAGATGTCTTGCACCACAGAGTGCTTTAATAACACCCTTAAATGCTCTGTTGCAGATGTTGTGGTGGTCTTAAATTAACTGCTAGGCTTTAATGTTGGTATACAAAGCAGACATGCAAAATGGTGTGCTTAACTAAAATGCTATTTGTTTGGGGTTTTTTCCATCAGTTCCACCAAAATGTAGGTTGTAAGGAAACCTTGGTGGTTTCTAGTCCAAGAAGATATTTCCTCAAAGCTATGTCAAATCACTGTGGCTTTTTGTAAAACCTGTTCTGAGAACTTCCAAGGACAGGGACTTCATAAGTTATCAGCAAATTGGATACAAATCCCCTTCACAATAAAACATGCCTAGCTTATTTAGCATTACATTTTGAAATTTGCCAGCAGTTAATTTTTAATCGTTTGATAGATGTCTGTAATTGTGGCTTCACTTTCTTGACCAACAGCACCCTACAGAAATCTAAGTATACTGTGTTTGCACAGCTGCATTGTCTGCACAGCAATGACAGAAAGATACATTTAGCTACTGTTCTACACAAGAATCATGTCAACAAGGAACAAATATTAAACAAAAAATTCCACTATTTAATCATCTGAACAGCACTCAATTGCTGTGCAACATTCCCTGCACGAGACAAGCCACAAGCAAGGGCTTCACACATCTTAGGTGAATTTAGTAATTCCTTGCACAACCTCCCCTGGGGCTTCTAATGACACAAATTATTTCAGTGTAGAAGGTGACTCTACAGAGGGTTACAAATAAAAATGCCTATTACATACCTGTAGAAAGTTTCACACCTGTCATTCATCTTTCTGACAGAAATGTCATTTAATGCAAATCAGTTTCTCTGTCAGAACAATACTTTTAAAAGTCCTGTCACTGAGAAGCTGCATTAGTGATTTATGCCTCATTTCAGAGGGATGAGCAACAGCCTTATTACAGCTTCATAATATAAATCCATACAATACGGGGTTTCTATGACAACTGATGAGCCTTAATAGCCTAGATTCAAAGGACCTTGTTCAAAACTGTCAAGTAGTGCAGTTCAATGCAGTTCAGTCATTTGCACCTGTAAGAACTGGGAGAAGGCCATGCAAAAACAGAACTGTTCACTCAGGCTCTCAGGGGAGGCATCTGAGTTTTGCAGCTGAGAGCCTTCCTTACCTCTGAGCCATGCACTGCTAGTCCTGAGGCTTTTCAGCCCCCAGCAGTGGTATCCAAACTGGATTTTGGCTGCAGAAACACTGAGCTCCTGAGGCTGCCTGAGAAACATCCAGTTCAATTTATTAATATTTAAAGATGAGGTTACAAAGAGGTAAGACAATTAAACACCTTCTTGGTGCTGAAAATGGGCTGCCCACCCCTCTAGACTTCTTTTCTCAAAAGTGTGATTCTAGCTGTGTTTTCCACCCATATCCTCCCACTAACTGTTACTTGTCAGATTTTGCTGGGCTAGTTCAGCTCAGTAACATAGGAGAGAATTCTGTCTTTTTCTTATTTTCTCTATTATTTTTTTCCCCTTGAGATTCTGCCAAGGCCTTAAATGGCTTGTTGCAGGGTTCTAACAACTTATAAAAGGTAAAATGGAGGAGTAATGACTGGTAGCAATGGAGAGTTGCAAACCTACCTAGTACTCTACCCCCTGAAAACAGCAGCACCTGAGCTTTAACAGCAGCTATACAGTCACAGTAATATTCACATTCATAGACTTCATTTGCTCTGAAAAGGTAAGATTTAGGTGTAGTGCTGCAGCAGCACTGAATCCTGCAAATAGGCAGACTGATGTTCCAAAGCTGATAATACTTTGCAACAAGGTCATAAAGGAGACAGAAAAAAAAAAAAAAAAAAAAAAAGATTAAGTTGATACAGTGACACAAGACCTAAAAAAGCATATTATCTGTGCTCTGAGCAAAAGAACACGTATCTCACAATGTGAGGCAAAGATGGCACAAGACAAAACACGAGGCACAACACAGTATGTCATAGAGGAATGGTAGCTGCGGCTGCTGCTCTTCCCTTCTGCAAGTCCAGCCAAAACCTGAGCTGAGTAGGTACTGCAAAGATGCAGATGCATACACAACACACTAATGCCATCAGCCACACAAAACACAGCAGGATCTTCACCATTCATTACCCCCACACACACAAACAGCAGCTCAGGTAATGGGAGTGCTTGAGTAAGATTCTGGTGTGTTACTCGAATGTCTCGGCTCCACAGGATTCCCTACTCCCTTCCTCTTCAACCCATGAAAACCAGACATTTCCAATGAGAAAGCTCCTCTGAATCTGGATTTTTCTTGTAATGATTGTTGTGCTCAGGAGAAACGTGGCAGAAAAGGCACTGACAACTGCAGAAGCTGAACACAGATGTCCAGAGTAGCTGGACTTGTTTGAAAAACTTCCCTCTTCAGTGTTTGAAAGGAAATAAGCAATGCTTATCTGACTAATCCAATGTCCTTCAACTTCTAGTACATTTGGAAGGATTCAGTGTCACTGCATACAATATTTCAGATTAGTAATAGAAATGAACTTTTATGCTTGCCCTGTAAACTTAACCTACTGGGTTGTTTTTTTTCCCTTGAGAAGTCTATTTTCATCAGACAATAACCAGGTGCCTTTTACTAGCTTCACATTAAAGGAACTTCAGTGGTTTGATGTGTAAACAGGCCAAAGTGCTCAACTCCATCTTTTTTTCAGAAGTGTATGTGAGTGCTATTGCAATTCCTGTAATTTCAATAATCAAAAAGACCCATTATTTCAACAGCTGTGGATGAATTCAGGAAGTTGCCACTGATGAGCTTTATGAGCATGTTTCTGCTTTCTAAAACAAGCTTCCACTTGTGCAGATGATAAAGTGGATTTTTTCCGAAATGATCTCACATGGTAGAAAATTCTGCCAATATACGGATGTTGCAAACAAAAATGGTCCCAAGTTGGGAAATTTTACTTGAGTTAATTTACTACCAAAGTACACAAATCTTTTATCAATGATTGAGGTTCTGGGGAAAGAAAAAGAATGTAAATCATTAGACAAATGTATTCATGTACATTTTTTCTCTCCTCTGCTCCTGAGTTTCAGCTTCCATTTTTTTCACTATGGGGTCAACTCTGTCTGTCAGAAGTTGTCCAGGGAGCAAACAGACAGCACAGAAGTTGTGGGGCTATGTGTAATGCCTTCTGCCACCCCAAGTAAGATGGTTTCAGCCATTAAATCCCAATGCTTCCAGTTGTTCTGGGCTTAGGGATGCCAGCTGTCCTGTTCCTCATTTGTCCCTGGTCCAGCATGGGGTATGGCCACTGACTACAACTCTTTCAGAGGCAAACTTGCTTCTGTTCCTCACATATTCCTTGTGTGTGGAGCATTCCCATTTTAACAGCTGCAGATTACTCCTTAAATCTGGTATGTCAGGAGGTGCTGTACCCTTCTCTCAGGGAGGTTATACTGTGCAATGATTTTTTTCCACTGTTGTTCCATTCACATCTGGGCAGGCTGGAACCTCTTTTGATAGGCATACAGTAATTCATGGACATCCAGTTCCAAAGTGTTAGGAACACTCTGTTATATTCATGCAAATGGACTTTGTATTGTGCATATCCAAAGATCTGTCAGTATTGGGTTCCTGACAAAGCAGAGAAAAATTTCTCCCAATGGAGAATTGAAATGGAAAAATTGAAAAATGGAAAAAAAAATAATAAAAAAAAAAAATAAAGGGGAAGGAGGTTTCACCACTGCTAAGCCAGTATTAGCTTTCTGAAGAGCTGAGAAAAATACTGCCAGTAGGTATGCAACCCTGCTGGAGAGTCAGAAGACAGCAGCCCAGCAACACAGTTATCATCAAGGAACATGGGAACCTGAGAATTCCCACACCAGTTTGATGGCCTGATGGACAGCAGAATCTGTCTGGGAGTAGAGGCTTGTAGTATGTTATTCAAACCTGTCTTCAGTGAGCATGAATCCAGCAGTAGCTGCTGTTTGTTCAGGTGTGCCAACAGGTGAGTAAGCCCTGGCCTGAGGTGTAGATAACCAAACAGACCATGAGAAACCCTGGACATGACACAAGGAACTCTGAACACTGCAAATATTAAGATACAAATAGTAAGTGTGAGAAGCTGAAAGTTGCTACAGACAGCACAGTGAGCAGAGTCTGGACTTCCCAGGTTTTTTGGAGCAGAATACTTGGGATTCTTTCAGGAGTGGAAACTTGTAAAGCCAGCAGCACCGCAGTAACTATATCAATAACAGCATGTAAAGTCAAGGTGACTTAGGAAATGGTAGAAGAAATAGGTATGTGGGTACAGATGTAGAAAACCTGGGACTAATAGGGAAAAGGCAAGTAGGGACAAGTTGTTTCTTCAGGACATGAAGGACAGAGAAAGGGAGGGGTCAGGGTAGATGGAAGAAGAAAAAGCATGGAAAAAAATCAAGAGATGGTAGAATAAAAGGGACGAGTTGTATGCAGGCAAGCTGCTGGTCAGAATTTATCTGAATGAGCCTTGCGCCCCATAGTTTCAGGTCATCCAGTCTTTTCTTTAAACATTATTTTCTGCTTGATCCTGGGGAGAAGTGTAGGCCAGAGTGGGAGAAAGAGAGCACTGCAAGTCTTATGAGTTGTGTATGTGCACGTTTTCATCAGCGAGTTTCAGTCTTGATCTGTTGGAAAGGAAGAGGAGGATTAGGTTATCTGTGTTCATATTTATAGGAATCCTGCTTGTGTATATGTGGGTGACAAGTAGTGAAGACACCAATCTCTGTGTTTTCTGTGTGGCTGATGACATTGGTGCTGCATGTGTATCTGCACCTTTGCAATGTGTACTCAGCTTGGGATTTGGCTGGACTTCGAAAAAGGGTCAGCAGCAGCCACAGCTATCAATCTGAAATGGAAGACACTGCCTGGATCCTAGACTGCACCAGATTTGTCTGTAGAAGAAGAAATCCCCCTCATCCCAGGATTCAGCTGCTTCTTAGCATTGTCTGTTCTCAAATTGTGTACATCCTGCTGGCAGCGTCTCAGACACCCAAGTAAAAATGACCCCTTGGGATTCACAGAAAGATAATCTGCCTGTCACTGTCCTTCAAAATCAAGATGAATTTCAGGGAAAAAAAATCAAGGATCTGAATTTGGGAGTTTGTGGGGCTAGAATCATGGGCAGTAAAGCTGAAATTAAGGGTTTAAACTATCTTCCTGAGGCTGACAGAGGCTGAAGGAAATATTGCTGGTTCCAATATTGATGGGGGAACAGATCACTCAAAGTCAATTAGCAGAGCCAATATTTAAACTGGTGACACTTCTTTCCTAGTTGAAATTAGGATAAAGCATTGGTTTTTTTGATGTTTAAATTAATGGCTTGCATTAGTTCAGCTCCAGCCAGGCCTGAACACAGATGGTTCAATTCTAAGATTTCCATGATGGATAACATGCCACAGTCATTAAGGTCAACTCTCCATAACCAGTAATGGACTTCAAGAAGTAACCCTGGGAAGTGAACAAAAAGCCTATTGATTTTCAGTAATGGATGCTCATTTTGCTCCTTTTGTGTTTTAGAGCTTCTTAGGCACCTCACTGAAGGCAAGGGGAGTTTTTTTTCATTTGGATGAGCAGATTCTCAGGAATCAACAAGGGAAAAAGCTCTTAATAATCAGCTTATCCTGGGCTGCTTGGTTCATCCATCATTCCTGATAGAAGTAAGCCCCTGGTTATTCTGCCTAATAGGGAAGGGGTCACATTTGGATCCCAACTCACAGGAAAGGGTACTTGAGTGCTGGTATGGATACAGAAATTGCTGTAGGGGAAAGTCTAAAAACCCGTATTGTGCAGTTCTTGGAACTAGATAAACACCTTTGATCAGACTGAAATCCCAAGAGCATAATTAATTACTGACAAAGTTTTTACCCAAAACTAAAGTTACTTATTGAGTTAGTCCTTAACGTTCATCTTTACTTCCAAATTGATTCATTAGTTAAACGAAAAATAACTTCTTTAAAACATTTAAAAAATGGATTAAAAACATAATGTCTGTAACAGTTTTATATAGTGAAATTTACTGTCCTGTGTGATATTTTAATGATATAAATTATGTCATGGGTTCCACTTTCCCAACAAGCTCACCATTGTGAATACTTGTTCTTGAATGCTTACCACAATAGCTGGATGCAGTGAAGACGTATTCCACCAGGAATAATTGTTGATCATGTGGTGGCTGGGTGACGCACTCTCAAGTTTCTTATTTCCATTTATATTCCACAAAAGCTTCAAAAGATAATTGACATTTGCGTTTCTTATGATCCAGGGTGGGCCATGATTTTCTAAAACGCATCCCCATGGGTAAACTGTGTCTCAGTGCTATCAGGCCCTGGAGGAATGTTGTGTGGCAGCTGCTTTTGAAAAATCAGTCATGTGTTTAGCTAAATGACGAGGATTTTTTCCTTAGCATTGCTAAAAGAGCAATATCTCACTGGAATTTGGTGAGATTTTTCACTCATTAAATGCTGGTAAGTTTTTCAAAGTCTTCCTCAAAATAAGATCCGGTGTTTCTGAAAATTCTACCTCCAAAATATTCTATGATACCTTCTGTGACAGCCTTTTGAAGACAAAGAGCTGTTCAGTCAGCCTTAACATGTTTTGAACTACAAACAACTATACCTATGTAAATTTTTGAAAAACTATAAAGACCTCAGCACAAAATCAGGATCTAAAGGTCTGAACAAAAATGAAATAAGCCATATTCACAGGATGGGTCATTCACACCAGTAAGAATTTACTTCATATTCCAAATAGTTTTCTCCCCATAAAATTATTTCTTCTTATTAATAATGTGACAGCTTCTACAAGCCTGATGACAAAACAGGATTCAGTGGTATTAGGCATCAAACAGAATAAGAGACTGTTACTGCCCCAAATACACTGTCAATTAACTGAAGATAATATTTATAAAAGCAAGATCAGATCATAAAAAGATTTTAACTTCCACTTACACCTACACTCAGAACATAGCAGAAGAAATATTTGGAAGATAAAAGCAAATCTGATAGTTCCAGGTAGTGTTGTATAAATGTATGACTTGTAAACACGCCTCAGCATTTTATTGCCTCATACAGCATGACTTTTTTTTTGTATCAGATTGAAGTTCAATGGTTTTCTCTTTCACTTTATCTTCATGTTCTTTTAAAATCCTGGGGCAAAGAAAGAATACATGTGAGAAAAAAAAGTCTATAAAACCCACAAGAGAGCAAACAAAAAAACATTTTCCCAAGAGTATAAAAATGTCCAGAGATTTTACAATAGATGATACAATTTTGTGAACTAACAAACAAACAAAAAAGCACAAATATGGTGACCCCATAACACAACTGCCTTGGTTCATTTAGTTAGAAAAAATTAGTGCTGATTGTTAATATTTTTTGCATATTACAGAGACTCAAAACAGTGACTTTCATCTATTACTTTTAAGGCTGGAACAAAACTAAAACAAATCTGTCTGCCTAGTCATTCATCAATTACTGACACTTTCACAAAATTTCACTGATTTCAGCAACAATACTAGAGATTTTCCAACTCATTACCAGTGTCTTCACCTCTGTAAGCAGTTCAGAGGGGCCATATTTTCCTGTACCTTTACCTCTAGCCTTTATATAACTTCAAAAATCCACTTCTTCTGGTCTCCTAGCCCCCAGGAAGAATTTGAGCAGTAATGATCAGAGAGAAGAAAGAAGCATATCCAATGTCCTGCTGCAAGCAGTCAACAGTATCCATTTTCAAATATATTTCTCCAAACCTTCAGGAAATTCTTGCAAGAATTATCACAACAGCCAAGGCCCTCAGCTTTCCTAGCAACAATCCAGATGTTTCTGGATCCATACAAAGTTTCACCAGCATAACTCTTTCTGAACCTAAGCAACTCTCAGTCAGAGCAACAGGGTCAGGCTACAGAGCAGTTTAAAAGCAATAAATATTTCACCACCCTCAGTTTCTATAGCTAATAAATATAAAATTAATATAATATAAATATAACATAATATAACATAAAACTAATTAAACAAAGGGAATTCACAATGTCATCAGTTACAGGGCATGCAGGCACATAAAAAACTCATTGTTTGTGTTTTTTTCTTACCTAGCTAAGTGAAGCACAGACTTTTCCACATTGTACCCAGAATATGCACTGCATTCATAGAAAATTAGATTATAATCCTACAATCAAAGAGAAAGGTCGTTTCAATTACTTTTGCACAATGTCTCACTCCAGCTGTAAAAACAGAAATGCAGATACACTGAAGTATGAAAATAAAGAAGGAGAAATAGATCTTCCTAGGATTTTAATTTTAGAGCTAACAGTGAAGAGTAACATAGGAAGTCAAAGTGTGCCTCAAAAATAACAACTTTATGCTTCTCTTAGAAGATATTTGTTCTATTTGTGTGGAGTGGCTTTTGATGTAAGAGCTCAAATGAAAAGAAATCTTGTAAGGTATAAGTTTCCTGAACTCCTTTGTGATGATCAGGCAATTCCCACATCACTGAGTGCTGGACAAAGCAGGTGAAAAGAATTCCAGTAACTCTTCTTTCATCTTTTTGTACTTGTGAAATTTTTCTGCACCTTCTTTTGCAGTCAGCCTGCATCTTTCAGTTTTGTACTCCCCTGGAAGTTTTGTAATTAGGAATAATGGGTAAATGATCAAGTCTTGGGAGAGATTCTCAGCACTTCAGCTGAAGTCTTATAAAGGCAAATGCAAGAGATCATCTGCACAAGAGCCTGACCTTGCAGTTCTGATTGCAGAGAATTTTGAAAGGGAATGACAGATTATCCTCCATAATAGACATCTGTCTATTTTCACAACCTACTACAATGAAGGTCATTTATATTGCCTCTGTGGTATTACTACATGTCCTTTTACCCATCCAGTTTTCAAATTTCTATTCACTTTCCATTTTTCTCTGTGTCTTATTGCTATTTACAGCAGTAGCTTAAAATTCAAGTAACTAAGTCAGCACCTTAGAAAATTATAATCACATCTACATATTTTCATTTGTTTGTTACTAACTGTGGTTACTGCACTTATGCTTATTTAGCCGCTCTTCAGAAGACATTTATAATTCAGTTTTCAAAGCTTTCCATTAAGATGATCAGGTATTTCAGTTTTGGTTTGTTTTTTTTTCTATGCATCATACTTCCAGAATTGCACAATTTTTGGAAATTTATGTCATCTTCATGAAATTTCAGAGATAAAAAGTGGGGAAAATAATTTCATAAATACAGTAGTTTATTTTAGCAGCTTTAAAAAAAGTGCTTCAGAGTTATCCAACATCAGTTTTGAATATGTTGTCAACAGCTATATTGTTTGTTCTAATGAAAAATAGGATTGAACAACATGCAGTAATTTCTTGAAGACCAGATAAGCACAGAAAAGCAGAAAAGGAAGAAATCAGGTGATGTTAGTGTTGAATAGATATTTTATCCTTTTTTATTATTATTTTTTTAATATATATAACGTTTACAATGATGCAACCCTATGATTCTCTTGCTTTTCTTAGAAAAGTTTTAAGATAAAATTTGACCAAGTCAAATTTCTTGCTAGCTATGCAAACAGAAGCCTGAAATAAAAATTACACTCTCTTTTTCTGCCCAGCTGATCAGAACTTTAATAGAAAACCTACTGTGGTCAGTTTATAGGTATTTTATATCAGTCATGCTGAGAGTGATACTACTCCAACATCTTCCTCACATACAAGTGTCACTAAAGGAGAGCTCTCACTGACAACTTCATTTATGCTGGCATGAATCTGAATGGATTTTTCTACAAATTGCTTGGATGGAAAGATGACAATTTGAACTCAACTGATAATGAGTGCTTAATTCTCTCAGTATAGCAAAAAGGTTCTTGTCTGAAAGGGGAGATGGTCTGGAAATACAAGATGCCATTTCCTTGATTCAAAGAGGAAACTTTAATTGATAGAATACACAAGGAGCACAAACATAGGACACATTAAGCTAGGAAATGCCATCCACCTCCATCCAATAATTAGCTATTGAACCTTGGAGACCACTGGCAATTACTTAATTTTAAAACTTACCTAAAAATCAGCAGACATCTAAAGAATAGGGAGGAAAATTAATTATTACCAGAGAGAGCTGGGCAATTTTCTGTCCTGTAAAGTAGCATTAGTCTGAGAATAGCTCCCTCATTAGAAGTATTTGTGTAAGAATGGCACTGACAGGTTTACAAAGGAGACACCGTATGAATACACAGAAACAGTCCTCATTCCATGAAGCATTTACACTCTGCAAAGCCAAGGCAGACAAGGCATCTTTTTTTATAGTTGAGGAACAGCAATAGAGAAGGATTTACTGACACATTTAAGATCAGTCAGAAAGTACGTGCAGAGCCAAAATAAAATCATGTGGCTATAAGCATGCCTGAACAGCACCTTTATCATAAGGCATTTCATTTAAATAATTAGCAGTGCTTACACTTATCAAACAGAACATTGGCTGTTCCTGGATGCTCACAATATGATCTGAATACTCTCTCTTGTTGTGCTCATATGAACTCTTGATCACTGGATCAAGCTAAGCTAAAGAGAAATTTGTTATATGGAGTTTTTCTTCCAGATCCTCTGCTAAAAAAAGTCAAATGGACTTCCACAATCCCTGTGCTCATTCCATTCTTCCTTTCACAGGGTATGACAAACATACTGGAACTACCAGTCTTCTCAAATGACAACTCCCTTCAGGCTGCCATTATTCCTTTTAAAAATGAATTGTGCTGTCCGCCTTGCAGAGAAGTTATGTGACAAGTGCATTATAATGGAAGCCCTTGGGTTTCTGACCAAAGGTGAAGTACAGCACAGTGCTTGTAGGATGTGGGACTGAAGCAAAGCAAGGGTTCATACTGCTGAGCTGAAATGCCCCCTGAAAGTACATGTTCCTTTCTGACTGAAACCAATCCCGTCCTGTGAGACACTGAAACGCTCCCTAAAACTTTTGGACTTCAGGGCAAATGGGCTAAACTGATTCTTTGTCTGAACAAGAAGAGTTTATTTTCACCAAATATGGCTATACAAATTAATATCAGCTCAGCATCTTGCCCTGTGTATTTGGGATCATTCGTGAGTAATTCATGGGATTATTCACAAAACCAGTAACTCAGCTGCATACATCAACAGAGACAGTGGTATGTGGCTTCATAGGAATTACACAGCCATTTAGCAAGAATTAATATTTCATTAAAATCCATGGTTATTATTAGCTCAGCAAGCAAATTATTATAATTTAATTATATCTATGATGCTTTTCAACTAATCCATTGCCATTAATCATTCCTTCTCTTAACTACCTCAGGCAGCACATTCAAACATTCAAATGAGTCATTCAGACTCATTCATTTGATTATAACCATCTTATTTGACAACTTCTTGTTTTACTTATGCAAAACATTTTATTTTCTTGTATGACATGTTAGAATTAATAGCCTGGTGGGCTGTGAGCTCTATACACTAGAATGATTCATCTTTGTTTTACTAGTACAGTTTTTTTAGAGCAAGATGACATGCAAGACTCCTACTCTCTGTCCATTTAGCATCTATGTGTCACTTGTTTTTTCACAAAAGGATTCAGTGTTACACCGTGGAGTCCCTTCTAGCTTCCAGGGTCTTAAAGTTATCTGCATTTCCATGGACACAAGAAAAGAAAGCTGATTTCCTAAAGGAAGAACCTTTGGGGGATAAAGTTCAAGGTTGATAATTCTCTCTGACAAAAACCAAATAATGAACACAAACCTGAATAGGGAGGTATCATTCCAAAAGGCTATGTGAATAATTGAAATAAGATGAGATCTGGCCCTAATTCTTTCAGTTACAGAGAAGTGCCTAGAAGCAACCTTTCCTGAAAGAACAATTGAGCTGCACTTCAAATTTTGAAAATACTCTTTTTATTACTGGCAGTAAATCTATCTTCAAAGGTGAAACAGGTAAGTATGTGAAGTCCAGCAGACTGCTTAATTTAGGTATATTCCTACCAATTCAGTGAATATTTCAGCAATATTTTGATGACTTATTTCTAAATAAATTAATATTCTGCAGGCATTCATGTTTAAACTATAATCACTGTTAAAGAGATTCAAAGGAAAAGTTGATGGGCATGGTACACAAGAATATAAACAAGTATGTGGTATTTGCAGCCCCTTGAATGCTTAAATTATGCCCATGGATCACCAGTGCTCTGGTAGATGCAGACTGCTAACTCTACTTATTTTATCTCCTTGATGGAAAGTTACTAAAAGTAAACATGTTTTCTACTCCTACCACAGGAGTAACAGATGGTCTTCTGTGGTTTTACAGGACGTAGGAGGGAGAAAAGGTCCCCAAATTATCTCTGTGTTAAGAATTCTTTCACAGAGAAAAGGGAGGAAAAAAAGAGAGAGAAAAGAAGCAGCAAGGAAAAAATAGAGAAAAAGAGAGAACAAAGAGAGAGAGAGAGGAGACACAATAAGAGTGAATTCTTAAATATTTTTCTTCTCCACTCACTTTTTGGTTTGATTCAGGTTTTTTTTTTTTTATTTGATTGGTTTGATTTTAGGGTGTTCTCTTCATCTAGGCAGTGTTGTAAGTACTATAATTATCAGCACTTACATCATCGAAAGCTGAATTGAAGAGTGTGATGGGGTTCCTAATCCTTAAAGATACCTGTCTGACTAACACTACTCTGTGTTTCTATGAATTTAAGCACATTGGAAACTCCATTTTAAAACCTTCACCTTCAAACCTTGTAAGGAGTTCCCTAAACACAGTACCTTTGCAAGATGGTCTCCCATTCCCATCGGGACCTCGCGCTCCTTTTCGTTATCAGTTTTGTTACCCAACAAAAGAACAGGCACATTCTCCCCAGTTGCCTCCTGCAGAATAAATAGGAAATATCAGCTGAAGTGTCGAATTCAAAAGAGGGCAGATGAAGAGGATAACTGCTAACAAATGTCACACCATAACAAGACATTTAAGACTTCACACAAACCAGGTATGTGCCACTTTGCTTACAAACATGTCAGGAGTTGAAGTTAGATAAAAGATATGAAAAAGACATAATGCTAAGATTACACTGACTAGGGACTTTTTTAAATAACAGTACATAAGCTCATTAGACTCTATATTAAAATGGGAGAGAGAATGCTACACAGGCTCAGATATTATGTGTTTACAGCCATTGCTTTTCTAATTACATGGCCAGGAAAAATAATGGCAAGACCTGGGTACTATTATGCCAAATGAATTACATGAAATAGTGAAGAAATACACAGAATAGGTTCCCAAAAATACATAGAATAGACAGAAATCAAAATTAATTCTGAAAAGGGTTATAATTATCACAGTGAGTGCTTTCATTAGGTGGGCTGAATGCTACAGCAGTAAATGGATTTGGCAGTATGTCCAACTTAGCAAACAAAATTAGAAGAGTGAACTATTACAGCTTGGGGAAAAGTTTTGACCACAATATTCAATTTTTATGAATCAAAATCAGCAGTGCTCCTCTAGCTTTTACCATACTGAATTAAAACATGCCACTGATTTATTAAGATCATATAATTATCAAGGCCCTGTTCTTCCCAAATGCATGCTGATAGTATTTCAGTAAGGCTACTCATATCTGGAATAGCTATGACTGTTTGGAGGCATTTAAATGACTGAGTCCTAATCTGAACTTCCAAAGACACCTCTTGGTTATTCTGGAAAACAGTGTGTTATACTAGAGCACATGCTCAATAAAATCAGACTAAATGACCTTTGCATATTGATTTTGCCCTTACTTTTTCAGTGCGCAAACAGGAAGTCACACTTCATTCTTGCTACAAGTCAGCTCTTTGTGGCAGCTGCCAGTTTTATTTTTACTCTTTGTTCTGGCCACAAGCAAATTCTGTTGCTTGCGCTCTTAATGTGTTTTAATTTTTTGTTAACAGACGTCACTCAGTAGCATGGACTACGATTTTCTTTTCAAGTGGTTGAAAGGATGATCCCCAGGAAACTGAACTGTCTTCCATGAGGCAGTTTCACAGGGCTAATGCAGTTAGGTTAAGTTTATGTAGTTAAGTTCTAAGTTTATGGCTTATGTTCACAATATAGTCTATTTTCCATGAGCTACACACTTACCAAAGAGCTAGTGATCATCAGTGATCACCAGCTCACTATCACTGATCCAAAACACCTCTCAGTGCTAGCTGTGATCCAGTTGGGGTCATCAGTGTAGCTCCCTTCATGAAAAATCAGAGCACTTCATGCTGGGATTTTCCCACCTCTCATTCAAAGTCCTTAAAACCCTGGAACTATGATATTTTTTTCACAGAAATAGAGATGAAAAACAACTTCACTGGCAACAGTGCAGACCATACTCACAAGAAAAACATATTTGTGACAGCACAAGAAACAAGGTGCTCTCTGTTTTACCCTGTTAACAGCCCTTGTTCAGAAGAAGGTAGAGAATGACTCCAGGATTTAGATTTAAAGTTATGTCAAGTTACCTCAATGCTTATCAGCCACTGCTTGACAGCTGTAAATGTGTCTTTTGCTGTTATGTCATACATCACAATGACACCATCAGCTTTTCTGAAAAACTGTTTGGTAATGCTTCGGTACCTACAAGTAAGAATCTGGTTAAGCTCTCTTCAACAAAAGCAACAATCTGACAAGTTAAAATTTATAGTAATTCCTTCATGCAAAGGCAAATAAATTATTTAGAAAAAAATTAAAATAAAAGGACTTTTTGAAAGAAAGTTTTTGGAAAAGCTCCCCCTGCCTTCTTTAACTGATTGTGGGTTAGGCTGGATAATTAGCTACATATCTCACTTACTCTCACCTCTTTAATTTTAAGCTTGGAGCAGAAATTTCCCTTCTCTAAGTGCTCTTCTAAAGCTAGCTAGGTTTTTGGAGACCTTCTTTCCAAGCTTCATGTGGATTATCATTATCATCCTTTCTTTTAGTAACACAAAATTACACAATAGGTGAGGAGATGGGGAAGGAAATTACCACTGAACTCCTACAAAAACCTGGAGTTCTACTATAATGGTATTGCTTTAGTAAAAAAATAAACACCTTTTTTTTTATCTATTAAGGTATTTTCTGCTATAGAAATAATTCTAGGTGCATTTTAAAATCAGACTTCCTCCTAAAGAAATAGTGCGGTACTAAACTTTTCAGAGCTTAATTAAGAATCTTTTTTACAGACTGGCAGTGGACATAGCAGCAAATCAGCACATTAGTGCTGCAAGGGAATGAGCTAAACTGTGAATCCACTGGCTCTGTTAGGAATGCTCCTATATTTGTTCCTCCTGCTTCTTGGCAGGATTGGGTCCGCACTTAATACATCGTCAAACAGATGATTCAATGAAGCGAGACCTTAAAATGCATACGGGTTTTGACAGGCATGGAGTTAAATTTCATCATACGGTCTTTATTTTAAACAAGGAGTTTTGCCACTTTCACCCCTCCAATTCCCTCCTCCATCCCAGCAGATGAAGGAGTGAGGGAGCAGCTCCACACCTGGGCTGACTACCAGGGCTGAACCATAAGAGAACCTTCCTCACCGTTCCTGGCCGGCTGTGTCCCAGAGCTGCAGCGCTACCTGGGTGTGATCTACTGTGACAGTTCTCACGTTGTAATCCACACCTGCAACACAAACACAAGGTGAGCTGTCTCTTTACAAGCTGTTTGATCTTTGAAAACTGGATCCAGCAACAACTCCAGAAAAGTAAAAAGACAGACACTGCATTAAAAATTACGTCCAGAGTCTCCAGCTATCAGAGGACAAGTGCTTTTATTTGCTTGAAGTTCTCCAGCAATAAAATACTGAATGGAAGTAGAGTAGTTCAGTTTTGTAAAATATGCAAGATAAGTCACTTTTCAAATCACAGAATGTGAGTCAATGGTCCATTTGAAAGTCCACAGCAGTCTAAGCCATTTAGCCTGGAATTCACTGTATAACATCAGTTGTGTGAAATGTGTTAGTTTAGTCTGAGCTAACCACATGAGAGCTTTCTTCAGTTAGTGAAAAAACACAAGGCATGGCACAGGGAACAGTAGAACCTAAGATAAATGCTGAAGACAGGTGGACTAAACATGTGGAGAACCTCTTTCCCTATTTATTACATAGAAGATGAGCTCACTTCACTTAGGTTAGTAGAGATAAAAATTCATTTAAACTTTTAAATATTTAAACTTTTAAATTAATTATCTCCCTATTCTTCCAACCTGTGAAGATGTAATTATTTTCTGTATGTTTATAACAATAATTAGAGTCATAAACATTTATCAGTCACTACCTCCTCCTAATGACAACTTGAATTTTTTTTTTTTGTATCACATTGAACTGTGTCATAAAATCACTGAATATCATTGAAAATCATTGAATAATACAGGTTAGAAGAGATCCCAGTAGGTCAGCACAATATCTCTAGGGCCATTTTCCACAAAAATGGGATTTTTACAAGTGGCATTAATGGAGAAGCATCTATGCCTGCATTCCTTCAACAGGCAATTAAAAAACCTGTATGGAGGATGTATATACTGCCTGTACCTCAAGGGAAGAAATTTGAACTATTCTGTAGAAATTCACTGAGAACACTCCTCTCCATATTGTTCGCTTGACTTTTCCATTGTCTGTACCTTGCCAGCCATAGCCCTCACCTGTGAAACCCATTGATGTGAACACTAAATCAAAGCTATGACAAATGCTTTCTTGCCATTTCCTTTGCAAGAACCCTGGATGACCAGCCAAAAGAGGAAAAAGTTCTGAGTTATTTTCATTGTTTTTCCTGTGGAAAATTGCACACACAGTGTAAGAGCTCAAAGTGTAGAGAAGTGTATCAGCCAATTACAGGGCAGTATGGACAGGACACAGCCTTTAGTTCTATAGGATATATGAACAAACAACTGCAGACAGGTGTCTAAGCTCCCCTTCCAGTTAATGAAGACACAGTTGGTGAAAAACTAGGACATTACTAAGCTAATCTTGAAGTAGGTAAGTTTTATTTCATATATGCTGCAGAATAAGTGCCTCAATGCTTATGCTTAGCCTCAATGCAGGCTAAGCATAAGGAATCTGGTAATTTAACCCAGCTGCATTGCAATAACCTGAGTTTTTGTACCTTGATTTTGTGTCTGACTTTTGAAAGCTTGGTCTACACCTTCAGGCAAGGTAAGAATAATGTAGGCTTTGAAAACTTTGGCTTTGGAAACACAGGTCTGACATACTTTTTTCATTATTAGTATAATGCTAAATCTTCAAATAGGTGATTCAGATACTCTACTATCTCTCTAAAACAAAATCAGATTAGTTAGAGGTATAGCAATGAGATATGAAAGTGGAATTGTTAGTACAGAACAGTCCAGAGGACAGGATATCTGTTTCAGAACCGTGAGATCTACAAGGAAATTCTAGCTTCACAGAAATCACCAGAAATTTTCTGATTTATCTCAGTGCTGGCCAGGATTTCAGTACAGAACTTACTCTGAAACATCTCCATCAATTATGTGCTTTCCAATTTAGGAGAACTCACTTTGCATGTCCTACTTTTACAACATCTGTATGTTTCCATTTTATAATACAGGGCCTGATCTCAGTAGAAAATGTTAAGTACTGTCAGAACAAAAATAATAATAGTTATATTGTTAAACTTACCTACAGTAGCAGCTGTGCCTGGAAAAAAACGATCTTCACAAAATCTTCTTAAAAATGAAGTCTTTCCAACACTCGAATTGCCCACAAAAATGATCTTGAATAAGCGCTCAGGGACAGAGTTTATTCTCTCCTCCTTCAAGTAAGAGCAAAAATTAGCTTCCAACTGTTCTATAAATCCTGTTGCCTCTCCAGTTTAAGGCTGATATGGGGAAAAGAATAGATTTTATCCTATCATATTCTTCATTACTCATGAAGCAATATTCTGTTTCTTAAAATAACTCAGCATTTCAGATGTTTGCCATGCATCATTCCAGATCATCTGAAGTGCAGTGATTTGCACTGAGCTCTGGAAGTATACTGAATATGAACCTTTACATTAAACTGACAAAATAAAACAGTTTATGTTCACGGCTACAAATCAAAATCTATAAAACTTCACAGAGCTCTGCTCAGTAGCTTCATCCTATACCAGTGACACAGAGAAAGCAGCACATCTTCATCTAGATAACAGAAGCAAAGTCATCATTTTTAATGGCTTATGCCATCGGATTCTTCTCTCTGCTACTACCATAGAGCCAAGAACTTCCATCCAATTACTGCATTTCTACATCTGTTTAACATTACAGGCAGAAACATGGAGGAAAGAGAGAGAGAATTAGACCAGTTAATCAGGCTGTAAACATTTGGCTATGTTTCTCTCATTTCACTTTTTAAGCAGAAGGAACCACAATTTCTTCTGCTTATCCAGGTCCTATTTACTGCAGGATAAGCTAAGTGGATGCTGGAGAAAATATTTATATTCTCTATCAAGTAGGTCATCATTCTTTTGTATGCTGATCAGGAGTTGCTTAGGGAAGCACTCTGGCACCAGCTGGTTTGCAGGGGGTGCCCTTGCTGGTCTCTTCTATTTTGTGTAAATATGAAGGCACAGGGAGGTAGAAAGTTTGTTTTGAATGCTGCAGAAGGGGAGCAAGATCATGGATGGCCCTGACATTAGTTTGCCAAAGTGTGTGTTTTGAGGAGGGAGAGGAGGGAAAGGAGGGAAGAGCCAGTGTACAGGATCCATGAGACTGCTTCCTTCATGAAGATGTCAGAACTGAATTCACTGCCTGACAGTCCTTTGAATGAGACATTGAAGTCTACACTTGGACATGTTTTCTACAAATATATAGAAGTCTTAGAGAAAGAATCAGAAATAGAGACTTTCTCTTGATGGGGAAAAAACACAGACAACGAAGGCTTGAGCTGCTGTCTTCCTTTGCATGAAAAAAAAATTAATTCACTACTGTAAATTTTGGGGACAAAAACCACATATCTCTTTCATGAGCTGGGCCACAATTATAGAGAACTTTCTTATTTCCCTTTTCTATTAAAATTCTAAACCCCACTGCAGCTATAGACTACTAGCAGCACGCATGCATTTACACAAAGCACATTCTCAGTCCCACTGAAAACCATTCCCAGCTTATTAGTCTGTGTGCTCTGGGAAATAAAACAAGCTAACATACAATCATCAGCTTGGCAGTATTATCACAGTGATTCTGAGAACCATAGCTAAATATATGGAATACGTGACCTGAAATACTTTGTCCCTGGTGGCCACACACACTCCAGTAGCACTAAGACTCAAAGACCCTGAAGGCCTTCAGCTCAACTCCCAGCACAATAAGAAGCCATTTTTCACTGAGACGTATCAAGTCCAGTCATGAAAATAATCTTAATAATCAAACGTGGTTATAAATCTGCATGTGAACACTATGCCAGGGGTATAAGGTACTCCATAGTCTGCTTCAACATAGTGCTGATGGGAAAATGGAATAGCAGTAGAATGAAAATTTATTTTAGTTTACAGTGCAGTCTGAAATAGTCTTCCCAAGGTGTGTCTTTTGAGTAGTCTTTATATAAACAGTAGCCAGGTAAAGTAACACGCCTAGCTTTTGTACCATTTAACAATATTGTGGGAGATCATAAACATAGTGGTTAATACTCCATATCGAAAGATCGGAGGGGAGAGGAAGTGAATCTCATGCAGAAGTTTTGGACAGAAAATCTTGCTTTAATTCCCATTAGGGTTCCTTCAGGTGCTTTCTCAGTGACATTTCTGGTAATGTTAACCGCAGTTTCATCTTCACAGCCACTCAGAAAAATGCCCTACCTGATTGTCAGCTCCCAGATAAAACAGCAGCTGCTTGGCCTCATGCACTGCTGCCAGCATTGGTCCTACTCACCTGTAAGATGCAGTAGATCATACAGGACTGAACTACTATGAATATATGGTTATTAGGAAAGCTTAATGCCAGCAGCTAGGAGCCCGAGTTCCATGCAGTAAGCAATAAGATCATGGAATGCATACATTCCATATCACACAAAAGCCATTACAGACTAGTTATAATGAGAAACAAGATCTAGTTCCTACCCAGATGAGAGGATGAGCTTTCAAGAGGCATGACTGCTGGAACAGGGCCGGCAACACAGGCTTGTCCTATCTGGATAGGATGAGCTATCTGGCTTTTGTCATCCTAAAGTCCAGTGATACAAAATAAGTCACACAGCAAGCAAAAAGCATGCACTGAATTAAAGAATTTCAAAATATGAAGCTCTTTTCTGTACCCTTAATGTTTTATTAAAAGTACCACTTAGAAATTATTATGTAACCATGGCATAATTCTATCATAATTTTTAAGATATTCTTGCTTCTTCTAAAAGAACTATATAATTATGACCAAGCAAACCAATTTTTCCTATACTTTAATCTTTTTAATATGTGCTTCAAGAATCTAAAAATGAGTAATCCTTAACAATGATTCTAAAATTAGAAAACAAGCACAGCTAGCTCTGAAGCAATGGCAATGCAAAAAAGAACTTTAGACTCCAAAGAAATGTACCTTCCAGCATACTGCATTAAGGATTATTACTGAATGGTGAATTCATTCCTAACATGCATATGCCAGCTATAGCTGAAAAAATATAGGATTTCAATTTGCTAAATAAAAGTATTTTCAAAAATAATTAAAAAGCAATGATATTCCTCTCATTATTTCTCAGATATTGTAACAGCTACAAAAGCTGACTCAAAGATATCAGAATGTGAGAAATATCACCTTGTGGCCAAAAAAAAAAATAACCCAAAACCAAACAACCAATTTTTTTAAAAAAATACTTGCTTCTTTTTTAAGATAATTTCTACCTTCCACTGATCTTGCATCATCTATTACAAGGTTTAACTTCACTTTCCCTAAGCAGTCCTTCAAATGTAAATCTATGCACACATTGTCTGCAGTCACCAGTCCTTTAGGCTGTTTCCCTTTACACCTTCAGCATTTGTCTGCAGTACATTTTCGTCCCCCACTTCATGCAATGGCTTAATTTGTTATACTTCAACTTAAAGACAGAAAACTAAATAATTTTATATACTAGGAATAACACATTAACCTTTGACACCACTTCATGGCATCCAAGGTCCTTGAGAATAGAACAGAAGAGAACAGAAGACTTCCAGTTGGATGGGACCTACAGTGACCTGGTCCAACTGCCTGATCACTTTAGGGCTGACCAAAAGTTAAAGCATGTTATAAAGAGTATTATCAAAAAGTCTCTTATAAACTGACAGATTTGTGGCATGGACCACCTCCCTAGGAAGCCCATTCCTGTGTCTGACCACCCTCTCACTAAAGAAATGCTTCCTAATGTCAGGTCTGCACCTCCTCTGAGGCAGCTTTGAACTATTCCCACACATCCTATCACTGGATCTCCGGGAGAAGGGATCAGCACCTCCCTGTCCCCTTCCCCTCCTCAGGAAGCTGCAGAGAGTAAGGGAGTTGCCCCTCAGCCTGTTTTTCCAAACTGGACAAACCCAGAGCCCCCAGCCACTCCTCAGAGGACACACTTTCCAGACCTCCCACCAACTTTGTGGCCCTCCTCTGGATGCATCCAAGGACCTTCACATTCTCCTTAAATCATAGGGCCCAGAACTTCACACTGCTCAAAGTAAGGTCTCCTTTGTCCTCTTACATTGGACAGTGTTTCCTTCCCTACAGGCTGCTCTCTAGAAGATGATGATGAGTGTTCCACTGCTTGCTCTCTGTCTTTGTTATTCATTTCTGCCTCAAAAGTATTTTCGTCTTCTCCAGTCCATCTGCTCAGCTGCTTTTCAACCAGCCTGTCAAGAAGATGGGGTAGGTGATCTTCTTCAATTGATATTATTCTTTGGAGATGTGATGTTTTAGGCATTCCTCCAGTGACTCCAGCATTAGGCTCTTCAGAGAGAACTCCATTCAGTCCAGCAGAATTCTTTCTCTTTGAGTTACTGAAAATATCATCTTCTTCAAATGAATGGCTAGACAAGGAAAAAAGAAAGTACATCATAAAAGTATAATTTTATTTTATTCTGAATTTAATCTGAATAACTGAATTTAATCTCTCATGTTTTTGACTAGTCACAGCAGGCAGAGAAGAGTCATTCTAGTGTCTGCTGAAAAGTCAGCTCATCACACCATGTGTATATATATTGATAATTATAAGCATCATGGAAAGCTAATAACTTACAGGAGAAACCTGAACCAGAATGGAAAACATTAGATTAACATCAATTCTAACCTCATAGAAGAGCTAAAGAAAACTTCCCTACTGTGATTTTCTCCTTTACCACCTTCCACTCCCATTCAGAAAGAATAAAAGAGCCCCCCAAGCGAGATCCTTCCTGTGTGCAATCTAATTCTCTCTTTAGTGGATAGGAGGGACATGGGTTTGCTTAATATGGATAAAAAAAGTGCAAGTGGAGATTCAATATTGTACCACATCAACATGGAGTCATGGGCAAGTTTTTGTGTCTCCCAGCATGCACCCATCCACAGTGGAGAAATCTCTTGCCTTTGCAGACAGCACATTTGTTTTATGTTAAAATTTGGCTCTTCGTTTTCAAATTTCTTAATGAGCACAGTAATCTTATCATGACAGGTAAGTGTGAAAAACTTTGAAAAGTTCAAAAGCATCAGAAAGGAAGTATTCCACATCTTTCTACAAGCCTCATCATACTCAAACACATGAAAAAAAGTTCCTACCTGTTAGGCAGCATCTTGCCTTCTATGTATTTACCAATGATAGACCCTGATCTTTGCTTCCAGCTGGCTTTTGGAACAGCTGTTTTGCATTTCTGCAGAAATACAGAATACTTCTTACCGATTTACTTCTGATGTTCATTATGGTTAACTACCCCCATTCCGAATATTTAAATAATGCAATGCAAATGAAAGAAAAAAATGTAGAAGAAAATCCTAGAGGTGTAAGTGCTTCAGAATTCCAACTGATAAACAATCTGAACAGGGAACTCCAGATCCTGCAAAAATGCATCTGCTTTGTAAATAAAACAGCACAATGTCAGGGAAAAAAAAAAAGCAAATGGATATTTTTTTACACGAGCAGCTTCTCATAGGACTAAGAACACAAGCAAATATAAACTAAGCAGCCTTAGTCTCCTTGCACCAGGGTGCTTCTAGAACATCTTACGAGTCTGTAATTTGCTGCTACTTAAAAAAGTTAATAGGATCTGCTCTTACCCCAGTCCAAAGAGGTATTCAGGTACTGATCCAGGTACTCAGTTTTGTACTGTTGTATAAATGTTTCAGGATATTACCCACTCTTGACTGAATAAATTAAAACAATTTAATTATTCAATTTCTAGGTTATTTCATCCTTTCATGATTGCATCCATAGTTTCTTCTAAAATACATTTATCTCTCTTCAGATAGTTCCCACTTTATAATTCCGAACACGTAGCTCTTTAAATTGTTCAGCGAATTAAAAAAAAAATTTAATTTACAAGTGAGAAAAAAAGACAATACGAATTAAGAATAGGACAAGATTTAAGAGGCACAAAAGTCCATCTCCTGCACAGCCTTCTGCTCCCCTTCTTTTGAAGCTGTTCTCATATGTGTCTTCTCAACACTGGGTTTGAAAATAAGAGTTGGTTACCTGCAAAAATATGTCACGCTCATCCTTGAGATGTTTGTTCCTCTCTCTGCAAAGACAACACAAACAAAAGAAGCACTGAAGCCAAATATTTAGAACTGCTGACTTTTCTACTCCACACTAACAGACAGGCTGGACAGTTGGCAGTGCAAACCTTTCATCATCCTTTATTTATAATCTCACCTCAGCCAGTTCCTTGTCTGAGCTATTGATTCTCCAGCAGGGCTATGCTGATTAAAGCCAGATGGGATCTGGATCTCTTTCTGTATTTCATCTGAACAAATGCCTTAACACACAGAAATCAGTTGTGGTCAATACGCCTTCACATACTGTAAGTTAGAATGTTTAATGATTTTCACAGTAAACATGACCTCTTAGTGTAGAGAGGGTGCAATGAACACCATCTCTTGTTCATCTGGTGACAGCTGGGAAGGCCAACTATGGCCCTCTGAGGCCTGCAGTTGTGGCTGCCATGGAAAAGTCACCCTAGGAAAACATCCGTCTTCCATCCTTTGTGCAGAAACAATGAAAGTGTCAAGAAACAGACACTCCAGGCAATCAGCAAGCTCTGATCAGACCTGACAGCACACCTGCTTTGTACATCATCTATTGTCTCCATCTGTTGCTGGCCTGGTTGCAGGAGAGACTGAGCAGCCAGGGTGAATGGAAACAACCTCTGTTGCCAGATGTCTATGTCCCCAAAACTTGCAGCAGGCAAGATCACAGAGTGGCCTAGGGAAAACGCACACTGCAAAATAAGAGCCTTTCCTCAAGCCTCAAGTAAAATTTTTAGGCAACTTTAAAATGAGGCCTCCAGAAGGAAATGCAGCCAATGAAGGCCTAGGGGCAGGTGCAACCTGCAGCCCATGCTGACTGACCACTGAGCAAACAAAACCCAACACTGCTGCACATTAAAAGGAGGGCTACAGTTGTCTGAACACAGCTCCAAACTTCGAAGTCTATCAATAAAGGAATGATAGCTAAGTACATTTTGGTATCATTTTACAAATATTTTGGGGAAATGGTCTTCATTTTGGCTCAGCTCCCAGCCCTTGAGAAGCAACAGAGCCTTTCAGCAAGCTCCTGCAGCCAGGCTTCTGCCTCAGAATCAGCTTAGTTCAATGCTGTTCTGTTCCACATCTGACTTTTGGAAAGGAGATTATCCTACAATATTGAATTGCCAAAATGAAGCATATCTTTCAGGTGTGCTGCCCTCTACACTATGTAAGAACTGAGCATACCAAAGTCTTTTGTAACCATTTTTACTATTTTTGTGTCACTAGCCTGTGGCAGCTGACGTTGACTGGCTGTCAGATATACACCCAGCCACTCTCTCACTCTCCTTCCTCAACACAAGGGAAGATAAGTGGGAAATGGGAAAGCCTGTGGGCCAAAATATAGACAAGAAGGTTACTTACCAGCTACCCACTACAGACGAAACAGACTCATTGTAGGATGATGAGAAATAGAGACAAAACTAAAATCACCTTCTCCAAAATTCCCCCTCCTCTCAGGCTCAACTTCATTCCTATACCCTCAGCTCTTCTACCTCCTTACCAATCCTGAGTGGCACAAGGGGATGGGGAATAGTGGGGTTGGTGGTCAGTCCATAACAGCTTCTCTCTGCAGCTCCTCCCTCCTCACACAGTTTTCTTGCTCCAGTGTGAGTTCCCTCACACAGGTTACAGTCCTTCACAAAATCCAGCACAGATTATTTCCACAGGAATAGTCTCTCAGGAATGGACTGCTCCAGTGTAGGTCCCCCATGGACCACAATTCCAGCCAGAAAACCTGCCCCTCCATGGGCTCCTCTCCATGGACCAAGCTCCTGCCAGGAGTTGGCTCTTGTGCGGACTCTGTAAAGGCTACAAGGGACTCTGCTCCAGCAGTGCCTGGAGCACCTTCTACCCTTCCTTCACTGACCTTGGTGTCTGAAGGGCTTTCTGATACACTGTTTTTCTCTTTTCTCTCTTCTCTCCCAGCTAGCTGCTGCCCTGTTTTCCACCCTTTCTTACTGAGGCTTTCCCTGAGGCCCACTGGGGCTGTGGGGCTCCACTGTGTTCTGTGCTGTGTCCAGGATTAAAGGCTAGCCCCAGCTTCTCTCTGCCACAGAGGCTGCCCCTGTGACACTCCTGTCAACACCTCAACACCTACACTCACTACATGTCCCAACATAATTTCATCCTATAATGGACCTCTTTAGAATTATATAAGAAGTTTTTGAATGGAAGATCTACATTACCTTAAAAAATCCAGCTGCTTCAAAAGTCCTGACTTCTCTCTCTGTAAGGCTTCTGTCACCCGGTACACCTCCCTGCAAAAGAGAAAAAAATTGTAAAATTGTTCTAACGATGGTAAGAACACTGCTAAAATGCTTCCCTTAAGGGTATCTACATTTGAGACCCCAGCTTCTTCAAACCTTTAGATTCTATTCTGCATGAACAGTTAATATTTTAATAAAGTTTATTCAGTATAAGGCCCACAGTAGCACAGCAGTACAAGTCAGCAGAGGAAGGAGTAGAGGTTCTTTTTTCAAAAAATATTGCTTTTTAATTTCTTCATCCAGAGAGCTTAATATATGTTGATAATGGCACTTGGAACATTCAGAAAAGATACACTTCTGAAATACTTCTCACTCTGGCCACTAAAAAACAGGTGACATTTTATCCAAAATTAGAGCTTATCCTGCTGCAGCAACCATATGTCAGGCTCACACATCTACAATGCCTACAATTTTTTTCCAATTCCTGACACTTATACAGCCATTTTAACACCATTTACTTTGATTTAACACGATTTGGTGTCTGGCCTTAAATGGGTTTTTTTGCCTTTCAGTGAAACCCAAGTTTCATTCTTCCTGTGCACTGTCTGAGCATAACACCTGCTTCAACAGCTCAGGTCTTACCAGACTGATACAGATGTTTAAAGCAACACTGCAGGTGCAGTTGAGTAGGGCTGAGCTCTAATTCCATAAACCACTATTGAATCCAAAGTGCTTTGTAAGTGCAGTAGTATTATTCAGCAGTCTGACCACTGGGCAGATTTCCTTTGTAGCTTTTAAATCAGATCATTCCATAGTCTTTGCTCTGGATCTGAAAAGAGAGGCCTCAAAGAGGAAACAAACCACCTTGAGGAAGAGTATTTCTACTGTCTACTTCCAAAACACATCAAACATGCAAACCTAAAAATTGTAGATCATGGTGGCCATTCTTTAACACTAACTTATCAACAAAGTTCATTATTTATACCCTCGAGAAATTAAAGAAGTAATAACCAAGTAGAGCTTGGTTAGCAGGCATGAAGCTTAAGAGAAAAAGAATGTTCCATTTGAACTAATGTTCAATCCTGAAATATGCCAGACAGCAACAGCTCTGAATTATATAATCCATTGCTGCAATGGCTAGGTCCATCTGTCATTCATGTGCTCTCCGCTGGCAATGAGAGGCTTCTACAGATCCCTGAGCATTTTATTTAAAATGGACTTCAGTGAACATCTCTGCCAATTACAGCTTCAGGGTAGTGATTCTTCTGCTTTGTGCAGAAGACTGGAGCAAGACAGGTAGCTTGATCTGTCACAGGTAATTTTTATCCCTCAGAATATGAACCATAAATATTTATCCTTTTTTTTTTTGGTAATTCAGAGTCAGAATATGAAAACTTCAACATTTTAACATTGGAAACCCCAAAATTATGGTTCTGAATTGCCATAAGGCCTTGTGGGAATTGGGATAAGCTAAGTTTCATCTTGGGGCCTTACCAGGCTTACTTTTGATAAAGGAAAAAAGAAGATCCTAGGTATCTCACAGTCAGAGTGCATTCTGAGAAGCAAGTTTCAGATAGACTCATCTTCAAGGAGGATGAAGTATCATGTGCCTCAACTGTAAGGCATTCCACTGGTATTTCTAAACTAAGACACTCCACGGATTTTTAATTCCAAATACCTTAACCAATGGCAGTGGAGAGAACACTGATATTTTGAACATGTAGAAAAATATTCCATAAAAGCCAGATATGCCACAGAAAACATGCTGAATTACATGGGGGAAAGCAGCTAGAACTGCACTCAGCCTTGCAGGTTGTTTCTGCTTATGACAGAAGTTTAAATCACAGCACTGGGTACCCTGAGGAGGCTCACTGCCACACCAATCAACTGGACTAGAACTGCTGCAGCTGTACACTTACATTTCCTTCTCGTCGTGGAGCCTTGATGCCTCCTCCTGAAGCACCTGTAGCTGTTGTTGAGCCAGGCTTAGTTCATGGGATGTTCTCTCCAGGTCTCTCAGCAGCTCCTGGTTAGTCAGCTTCAGCTTGGTGTTCTCTACTTTGGTTTCTTCTTTGCCACTGAGGAGCTGTGTACACTGATGCTCTAACTGGGGTGAAAGAAAAGAGAACAGAAAGCATTACAACTGACTGAGGCATCTTGGTTTTAAGGCTTTCAATTTGGGTCTTAGAGGTTAGCTGAGCAGGGAGCTATTTCTACCAAAGCCAAAAAATGAATAAAACACCATGGTGCTCTTGCACTGCTCTTTGTACAGACATAATTATGTTACACAAAAACAAAGCCATTCCATTCTATGACTGAATTTTATCCAGTTCAAAAACACACCAGTACAAACCATAAAAAAAAGGTGCTACGGAGCAGATTAGCAGCATTAAGCTGATATTCACAACTGCTATTTTAGACCATTTTCCACAAGGATCAGGCCTACACAGAGTGATTCAGAATTCTACCTAAAAACTGTTAGATTTAAGTCTGATAGCTGATAAACTTTCCTACCCCAAGCAATATGAACAAGCAGTGACCTTTTTGCCACCTCAGACAGATCTGCCAAGAAGTGTGAATTAGAGCCTTTTAATTCAGTTTTATATTCCCTCTCCAATGTACATCAAAGGAAAAATATAACTTCCCTGTAAAACAAGTAACAAGGATGATAGTGGTTTCTGGTACATAAAGAAGTTCTGCCTGCTTCTCCCTGGATAACTGAGCAAATTTAAATGGAGCAAAACTTTGTATTAGGGAAGGCATTGCTGACCTTAGGACATAAAAGTTTTATTTGTTTTTGGGGTTTTTTTTTCTGTATTCATTTTAAGGGATGTAAAACGTAATGGGAGCATTACAATGATACCATTTCAATCTTTCGGATCTGAGACATAACAATATTAAAATTTCCATTTTGCCCATCCCAATAAGCAGAGCTCATCCAACCAAAATCTGTCCTCACCCAGCTCTTCCAGTCAGTTCCTACCCTAGAACACTGCTGTTGTTGTAGTCTTGGTTTTGAACAAGGCCCAGATTAAAAACAAAAGCAGAAAATACTTTCTAGCCTGGACTGTGAGAAGTCAGGAACAAATGTAGAGTGGGAGCACTTAGCAGTAGCAGCAGCAGCAGCTTAATGTATTTGCTGAATTGTAGCCTCAGCAGGCTCACATTTCACATGGAACAGTGGCTGGGCATCAGATTACTGCTGAGCAAGAATGGTTTACATGGATAGATTACATCAGTTCCTGAATATTGCCTCCACTCCTCAACAGAATGAAGTTATCCATTCTAAGTAAAAGACCAGCTGCTTCAGGTATTTAAGACAAGACTCATCCAGAGGACTGGCTTTGGGAGAAGCAAAAAGTGACCACACAAAGATGAACTTTTAAAAATCTTAGGAGCAACAAACTGCAGAGAGAAACCCCACTTTGAGAACAGTATGACCATCTGAAATCTTACACAGAGACTGTTCTGGAAATGTAACTGCAATGGTAGCCAACATCAGCTCCCAGAATCATCTATACTGATGCTAGAAATACTTGCTATAAATCCTGGTGCTCAAGCTTGTCAGAAAAATGATAATATAACATCTTAAACCCAGAACACAACAAGAGGAGAAAGGATTGTTTCACATCAATACAAGGCTCCCTTTTTCCACTGTACCCATACAATCCTTTGAGAAATGCCAAACACTACCTTTAAAACATTCATCTAAGCAAGTCCCAATACAGAGAAATAACTCATTAGGTGAGTGCTCAGCTGGTAATAGAATGACATAGATCCTATAGCTTCTAGCTGCTTATTGGAGTGGCAAATTGGCTCCTATGTTCATCTGGTAGATGGAAACTGATGGGGAAAAGACTCATGGCCCATAAACACGTCTAAGAGAATTTGAATAGCAGAGAGAATTAATCAATTTCCACAGGTCAAGCACAGACATGGTAGTTGATGGTGCATATTCTCTTTGTTTGACAAAGATGAGAGGAAAACCAAGTTTAAGTTGAATAAAGAACTGGGATTATCCAATGCAAATGAGCTGTTGCTGAAGACATTTATTAGTGTCCCTGAAAGACACACACATTGAGCACTCCCCATGCAATCCCTTATTATTAGTTCAGCATCCTTTCTGTAGCTTTTACATTTTTTTCTCCCTATTTATATCAGTAGCATGTGAAAGATGAAACATTTATACAGTGCCATAAGGCAGTTATAAGCACTTGAGTCCTACTTGAGGAATTTTCATGCATCTCATTCCTGTTCCAGGATCATGCTCTTCAGTGGCTGTCATCGGCACAGAGCCTAGCATTTTATGTGAGAAGTCCAGTAACTCCCCTGCATTTCACCTGGTCCACACCTTCTTTCTTCCCCTTGCATAGGAGCCTGTGCCCTAGAGGTTATGCTGGATATCCTCTGCCCCCAGTGCCTCCTCCTGAGATGTTCCAACTTACATCCCTTGAGGAACAATGCCAGCCAGAGAACCTTCATAAGGGAGAATCCCTCTGGCTATGTCAGAGGAAACAATGCTGAGCTCTTCTGGTTTGAAAGCTCTCTTTTACATTTTTGTTAATGATTTCCAACACAGAAATAATTACATTGCATTCTAAATTTAAACATTAAAAAAAAATAAATTTATTAACAAAGTTTGGAAAAAAGCATTTGTGTTGCTCCCAAGAGGTTCTCTCATACAACCAAGCATAGAAGTCCTAATTAAATCAAACTACCTTTACTGTCTGCAAGAAGAGATTTAATTATCAAAGTATATTTCCATGCCAGAGGAGGAGGAAAAAGTAAAAGAGATCTCTGGTTAAGGCAAAGATTAGACACCACACATGGGTATCTCAGTGAATGAAAAGCAATAACAGAAAATGAGTGGGGGACATAGTATTACAGAAACAGATCTGACTAAAGACAAGACTTGCTTTCAGAGAAGATCATTAGAAATCAGAAAAATATATGCAGAGAACAGTGCTTCTAACTACACTGAGTAAAGCACTCAAATAAATAGTCTAGGTTGGTATACCAGAAAAAAATAACCATCAAATACTGCATATCAGATTAACAATGGGCCAATCAGCTGGTTGAATAACAATAGTTTCAGTTGTATCAATCATCTGAATGAAATTATGTCACTCATCTCATCATTAGAAATTGTGAATTCTATACATCCAACACTGTTTCCTTTCCATAAAACCAAAATGGGATAGTTTAATCTTTACAGTATTTGAAGATCTTGTCTTTCAAAAGCACCCTTGTTGTGATTCATGCAAATTCATAATGGAGAGGGGAAATGAAAAACAATAGAAATTTAAAAAAAACAAACAAAAAAACCCAATCAAACAAGAAAAAAAACCCCAAAAACCAACAGAACAATAACAAAAAACACCACAGTAATACTATTAATAATAAGCAATGTAGTGAATAGAAATAGAAATGGAAAACATAAAATCAGATTAAAAAATAATGCTAATAAAAATAGCACAGACATTGTTTTATGTTCTCCAAGATAGGCAATAGTCGACAATGGCAATGTAGGCAAAAATCATAAGATAAGACTTCCTAGTATTGTTGTCTATATTGATTGATTATACCAGGCTTAAAATTGAGTGAAAGCCTTTGAATAGCTTCTGTGGGTTTTATACCAAATTTAGAAAACACACACTTGAAAAAAACACAAGAAGAGTTTTTACAGAATTACTGGTTGACAACCAAGTTTTAAACAGAGCTTTAAAGCAAAAACCAAGGAAAATATTAAATATAATCCTTACAAAATTAGAATAAGGAATTTCTTATCCTTTTGCATTTAGTTTCAGACTAAAAATGCCTGATCTGTGTGCCTCAACGGATATCTTCAAAGTAAAGATTATTCCACTATAGTGCTGCAATGTGGTAAAGAGCCTGCATAAAGCCACATATATTCTTATTCACAGTGTTACTGGACAAGGGTGATTAACATCAGACAGTTGATTTCGACTATGGAACAGACTTTTAGCTCAGTCTTATATCCTTATCAGCTAAACTTCACAGAACCACAGAGTACCAGGTTGGAAGGGCAACTCAATGTTCATCTGTTCCAACCTTTTTTGGCAAAAACACAGTTTAGCAAGTTGACCCAGCTAAATCTTTAGTGCCCAATGTTAGGGCATCCACCGCTTCCCCAAGAAGCTTATTGCAATGGCTAATGGTTCTCATTGTGAAAAACTTTCTTCTTTTTGTCCACATATTCATATTCTACAGAGGGAATTGCGTTTACAGCATTCCATTTCAGCCCTTTAAATCCCAGTGTTACCTCCTTTTCCTATTGCTAGTCTTTCCTGCAATGACCTTGGAGCCACTTTACCGCAAGTTCTCTGCTGCCTCAAGCAGGCCATGCATTTTAGAAGTAAAACACATCAGGTTTTAATATGGGAACTTGACAAGCTGTTACCAATTCAAGGGAAACATGCACTACTATAAAACTGTTATCACAGAGATATATCAGGAGCAAGTTGTTCAGAAGGGAGTATTTCAAGTTCATAGTGCTGAATCAGTCCAAAACAAGTAAATGAGTAGCTGGTACAGGCTTTGAGCAGAGGTGTGCACTAGAAGAGCCAAATCATTGTTCTCTGCTCTTAAGCTGTCTGTGTGTTAAACCGGCTCCTAGAACACTGAAGGCAGTGGAATTATGCTACATTTTCATAAAAATTAACCTAGTACCTGGGGAGACTATCCAAAGCATTAATTTATTTTCCATTTTACCACATAAAAGGAAATTATTTTAGAAATAGAGGTTAACATTTTTTCTAAGCACATGACACAAAAACAACAGAGGGTCACAATTTGGCAGAACCACATCACACCAACTTGCAGCTTTGGGACCTAAAATAGTACCTAAAGAAAATCCTATCAGCAAATAAGAGCTATCTATTTTTTAACTCTGAAGGATATCAGTTAGTACCCTTTTCTGCTTTTGAACCAACTGTTCCAGTTCTTGTTCTTTTGACAGAAGCTTGCACTCCAGCTCTTGACTGTGGGACTGAAACCGCTCTGTGTCCTGCAAAATTTCAAGAAATGGATTAATAGACCAGCACAATTGCATTACAGGAGGAGAATTAACAAGTCAAGGATGAAGCTTTCCACAGTGAATATAACAATACACGGGTAGTACTCAGGTTAGGGATGGTATCACTTGTGAATCTCTAAACTGCTATAGTCCAGCAGTTTCCACAACTGTCATTGTTACAGAATGTGCTGATTGCACACAAGTAGGTATCAAGTCTAGAAAGTGGAGGCAGACATCTCAGGCAGGAGGCTGAGGAGATTATCCAGTTTAAATCAATGAGCCAGAACGTATCTTCTTATTTCCAGCTGAAGCAACTCAGGTTGATGTGAAAGAAACAAAAACTGCCACGCTTCAAATCCTTAACTAACAACTTTTCACAGATGTTCCACTGGTATAAAAAAGCAACTGGGGCTTCAAGCTCTGCCTTTCACTTAGCAATTATATTAACCTGTCCACTAGCTAAGTATCCTGCAGTCACTGGGAACTTCCAGTCTCATTTGGATTACTCCTTCTGACACTCCTCAACTGAGAAAAATTGTCAGCCCTCTCCTGAGTAAAATCAGGTTCCAGTAGTTTGTATCAGCTGAGAATCTGTCCTGTTTCTCCAAAACCAGGCTCCTACTCTCTAAGGTCCCCAGGAAAATGCCTCTAAACAAAAATTAAAACTCCCTCAAGACAGTAGTGGTTCTTACAAGTGTTTTCCCTTAAGCAGTACATGTAATGGGTTAGTCAAATACATGATAACTGGGTCTTTCTGGGGAAGAATATGTATACAAGTGAAAAAAAGACTTACTGCCCCTGTTTTGTGTAACATTCACTCAGCAGGGTATTAAGTATTGTAAATAGCTACACTTTGTACTTATTTGCATCTTACCAATTTCTTTAAATGTATTCTCCAAGAGCTGCTCTTCATTCAAGCCACAATAATTTCCCTTTTATATGGCATCAATGCATCTCTCCAGGCTGTAAAGTCTTTGTAAGACTTTGCATTAGAGAAAGAATTTAACAGTCAGATCTCCCCAGATCTCAAATTAGTCATGCAAAGAAACAATACTTCATGAGTGTCTGGCAGCCCTTAGTGTGACTGCTGACTAAACTGTAAATAGCTTGAGTGGGAAGCTTTCATGAAAAGCCTGAAAGAAATGGCTTAACCTCAAATATACAACTCATTAGGAGATCCAACAATCACTGCTTATGGAAAAGTATTTTTTGTTTGGGGGTTTTCAGTAACACTTCAGTTGTGGACTATTAAGAGCACATAAACTATTTTTTCCACAAAACTTCTGCTAGGCAAAGTTGCAAATACTTTTTATCCTTCAGCCAACATACAAACTTTATTTAAAGGTTTCATCTCATCCACCACTAAAAACTGCTCTCAGCTTGTAATGGAAAAAAACTTGAAAATTTGAGTCAGGTTCACTACCCTGGAAGGCAAGTGAAAAGAATGATTCCTTAGACAGCTGAAAAAGGCACTTTTTTTTTCCCTTTTTCTTTTTCTCATATTTTGGCTGGCAGGAAACAAAAAATACTTGATATATTTACATCACAAAAGGAAGCTTTAGATATATTTGATTATATTGTCTAGATATATTTATATATACTTGATTGAGAATGGATGCAATAGCCACTATTTTGGCAACTATTTCTATCACATATTGCTGAAACCCTGTATTTGTTTCACTTACATGACTCATGCCAAGACAACAAAAAGGGATGAGCCAGTAGCTCATGACTGACTGCCCCAGGCCACCCAGAGCAGCTGTGGAACCTCCAATATTTCAATACTCAAAACTCAGTTGGCCAAGTTCCTGAGCATCCTGATCTAGTTAGGAAGTAAGGCGTCGCCTTCCCATCTACATGATTCTAAGATGACTCTTTCCTGGAGCATGCTGGAAGTTCTTGTTAGTTTCCTTGTTTTACAAGAAAAAGCAGGACAGAAAAATCCAAAGACAAGACTATGGACACAGCAGAGAAAATTTAAGGATGACTTCCCAAGAAAAGGGAATTCATCTTCAGGTGCTCTGGAAGCAACATGGCAGTGACAAAAGATTCTGCCCCATGTTTATTTTGCAAATAACCTGTGGTTGTTCCACAAATTGCCATTACTCGATTCATCTCTTGTTGTTATCCCCTCCCAAAAAGTAAAGACTGCAGAAGTCAACAGGATTGGTGCTGCTCTGAACAGCCTCACAGAGTGTTTTTTCCTGATTGTGACCAGAAGCTGGACCTGAAGTAGCACCAATAATACAATGTTTGTAGTTTAACTGACTTTCAAAATAATGCCAGCAGCGCTGTATGCCAGCCACTGAGTACAGGACATCACAGCTCCTTCATCCAACAAGTCACTTAGATAGAAGCTGCAGGGACTAAAAGTTTGAAACTACAGCATAAAAGTAGCTGTGAGGTAAAAGAAGATTTTCTTCCTCTGTTGTGAAACACATTTTGTGGGCTTTAATTTCACACCCAGAATGAGTTTAAAACCACTGAAAGGGGGAGCAGAATCCATAGCCACTATAACACAGACACTCACTTTCAAGAGAAACTGCTCTTTCTCGTTTTTGATTTGCTGTTCCATTTCCTCATAGAGATGTTGAATTTCTTCATCATAAGCAGCAATTTTCCTAATAAGAGATAAAAACACACTGAGTGGGTCTTTGTAGCATTTCTTCAAGTCATGGCCCACATTACCAGCTAAGCTCCACAACTCTGCTTTAACACAAGACTCCAAAGAATGTTCTGGTGTCAAGGAAATAGAAATTTTTGTGCAGCAAAGCTCACATTTTATTTTTTCTTTCTCATGGAAGTAAAGCTTCAATAACTGAAAAGCTAATATAAAGCTGAGGTTTCCATACAAAGCAGCTGTTCATGATGCAGTTTTAATGACCACTAGATCTTAGATATAAGGAAGAGAGTTTTCTAGTGACAATACCAAGCTATCAGAGCCTACATTTGACAGTTAAAACTATTTTCATGGCAACTTCCTTTTTTTTTTTTACTCTTGGCCTGCACTGTTGCCCATTCAAGGGTACTGAATGAGGTACTTCTATCTAAGACACATTAGCTAGAATTCTTGAAAGACCTTCTTGAAAACAGCCTTACTGCCTTTCTAACTTCTTTGCTGTAACAAATTTGAAAAGCCCAGACAAGGAACAGAAATAAATATGCTGCACACAAGTCTATACAACTGTAGGAAAAAATAAGAAGAACATACAAAGTTCACTTTTTTCTAGTAGAATATTGCAATTTCTATCACTGCAGTTTGATCCATGAAGGATTACATGGAGCAAATGCTGTAGCTTGGACAGAAAAAATTTAACTGGTGACAGGAAACAAGATATCTGCTTTGTTCTGCTACTATTCTATTCTATGTTCATTAGTCCAGACACTGAAAACCAAAAATCTCTTTGTATCAAACTCAGGGGACATCCTAAAAAAAATAAAAATTATACAGATTATTAGGACCTTTATCTGACAGTACTGTATATTCCCCCATATTCTTCCTGCCATAGCTGTTCCTTGAGCAATCTGCATAATGCATCTGTTACAAATAAAGTACAGAATCTTCAAGGGCATTCACATCAGCAAAAGCAAGACAAGGAGCACTCAGCAGCAAAAATCGCAACATTTATTTTGGGTCTACTGGGTTTTTTTTTGGTTTTGTTTTTTTACTTAATGTTCAACATATTCTACGTTTTCTCTTATTGAAGGCCTGGGGCTCTTCTCATTTAAAACAAAGCCAATTTTAAAGAAAATTCCAAAAACTTTACCTAATCTAAGAAGAGTGAGTAAAACCAGAAACAAGTCTGTCTATTCCCCTTTCAACAGCAGAACACCTGACACTGGCAGCTTGCTTTTTTGGTCAGAGGTAAAAAAAAGTGAGACATTTTCCCAGGATTTACAGAAGCAATAAACAACTCTCAAGCTACAAGAATTGGAGGAAAACAATGGCTGTCATTTAGACTTTTGTAAACTCTGACTAGGTGAGAAAATCAGGCCCCAAAAGGGCCTCTGCCACCAATATTTCAACTAGAGAGTGCCAGAAAATCCTTTTTGCTGCTTTACTCCCCTTACACTGTAAAGATGGGTCATGTTCTGATCTCAAATTATTCTCTTGAAACTAAGGAAATGCTAATTTCTTAAATTAGCGCTCATCAATGTAATCAAATTGCACTAATTCATAGAGAAATAATACCTACTTAGGCATGGCAGAGATGCTAAAATCATACACCTACTGTATTCACGCAGTATAATGTCACTTTGACCAGCACTAGACTGAGTGCTGAAAAGCCCTGTAACTTTGCAGAGGCAGAACACATTGCACAGCAGTCAGTGTTTCCATGGGAATCATAAAGATTTTCTGGGCTTCTGTGTGGCAGGGAGAATAACTTTAGTCCTGTGTTTTAACTTGCTGATTTAGGTATTTCTTTCCTCTTATGTGTTTGGAAGCAAAGGATATGGTAGCACCATGAAGACTACATCCTGAAGGCACTGCTGAATGTAGGAATCTTTTCAGTTGGTCTGGCACATACGCACATGCCATTTCTACAGGCTGAATACACTCCAAGCATTTCATTCATGGATTTCCATTCTTATCTCTGATCAAATTAAACAGAAGGGGAAAATAATATCCCCTCATAATCAAAAGTCTAACAATTATAAGTAAAATAACTAACAAGCAGAAGAAAAAATAATCAAATACATTAGCTGTCAAATATTCTTCACATATATTCAGGAGAAAAAAAAATGAATCGATAAAGATACATCATTATGTGAAAAATGTGACATGTTTTTCTATTCCCTTAGATTACACCTTCAAGTTTTACTTAACACATAATTTTATAATTTCAGCTATATTTGATAACGTAGTCTCTCTTTTCAGTAACACTGTAGAACAAACAGATGGAGACGAAAGCAGATCAAATGTAGCATGAGTTCACTAAGTTCAGATGATAAATTCAGGATCAACAACTTACAAGGGTTTAATTTCTGCCCATTCATGTAGCTGCAATGTGAATTGTTTTGATTTCATAACTGCTTTCTGTGCATTTTGTCATAATGGTTCCTTCGCCTTAAAAAAAATACAGTGATCTGTGCACAGTGTGAACTAATCTCCTGCGATGCTGATTCTCCTCTTCTTCCACAAAGATGGATTCTGACACTACCCCATGCTAAGCCCAGTTAGAAGTCAGTTCATCCTTCCCTCCCCCTTTACCCTTTTGTTTATCTTGCCTGTTTAGAACCCACATTTTTATTAGGTTTGTCCTTCAAATGCAAAGCACAGCAGCAGACAGAGCTAATGGCAGTTGAAGATTTTATCTGCTATTAGAAAAAAAGGTCTTTCTCGTCTCTTTTAGGCTTACTTCCTATCAGTCTTATTAAAAGCCCCTTGGTTCTACTGCCAGGGATTTGAAGAATAACAAGGTCTGTCATATTCCACTCCAGCCTTTGCCTCCTCATTCAAGAGATAGGACCTTTTAAAAATAGCTCTCCCAGAATAGCTGTTCTACTGCTTTAACCACTGAGTTGCCATTCCCTGCACTTTTCCTCATCCCACTACACTCTTCCTGTGTTGCAGAGACCAGAACTTCCCACAGTGCACCCGGGACACGGGCACACTAAGAGTCCATGTAGTGGCAAAATCATGCTTTGCCACATGCTCACTACTCTCCCTGCTAGTGCCCAGCAATTTTACAGGGCCCTTTTGGCTGATTTTGGGAAGCTCTCTGCAGTGCCCCCATGGGCTTCCTCTGGAATTGTAATTGCCCATCACATAAGCATGATTTTATTTTATTTTCTCTGCCTGATGTTCATCTCTGCTTTTTTTGGGTGCTCAGTATATCACCCTATTACTTTAAAAACCACTACTACTATGCTTAAGAAGACATCTGATTTTAAGCTAGCATTTAAAATGAACACAAATACCAAAAATCAAGGAGAACTAACCTACCCTGGCAAATAAACCCACAAAATCACATTTGGTTTAGATTTAAAATCCTTTTTTTTTTTTTTTTTTTTCCTCTCTAGCTACAACAGTGTTAACCTGCACAGCCCGCCATGTGTGCTGTATTTGCATGTTTGTTTATTGAGAATATATGTTCAGCCTCACTGCTGCCTGGACCTACAAACAGGAACAGCAGCAACCTACTGGCCTACTGGATCAATTGAACCAGAACAGGAGGAAACTCCCAGATCTCTTAGACCATGGGACACAGGCTCAAGAATGAAAATGTGCAGATGTGAAAGATACAGAGGAAAAGACCAAAAAAAAGGTAGAGAAGAACATCACAGGTGAAGAGTATAGATTTTTATGGCATGAAGTCCCCAGCACACAGACATGAAGCTTCTCAGGGCATCCAGGATAGAAGAAAAAGAAAAAATTGAAGACAAAAGCACAGCCCACACCCAGGAAAGGAGACAAAAGCTGAGTAGACTGCCTTATTGCCTAATGACTCACGGAGGTGAGTCAGGAAAGAAAGAGGAAGGAAGGAAAGATGAAAGATAAAATTCATATTCAATTTCAAAAAAGTATTATTGTCACCAATCAAGAACAATGCAGTAGACATTATAAGACCTCAAAACCCAGCATCCTTTCTCTTCTGTGACCCCACAGTAAATCCTGGCCAGTCTCTGCAGATACATATGTCCTAGTGCTAGTAAGTATGTGGGTATTAAAAAAACAAATTAATCTTCTCCCCTATATGGTGCTGCCTTGAGCTTTGCTGTTATTCATACATAGTTTAAAAGAAACAGGTTATTCATCCCCACTGTTACTACCAAAGACATTACTACTCTGATTCCTTCCAGCAGTTGATTACAAACAAAACAACAATCAACATCCTGAAATCAGTGGTGCTATCAGGAGCAACAAAAAGAAGAAATTAGCTAAAACATGTTTTTACTACAAAGGCATAAAAACCCAATGCACTTTCAACGCAGCGACTTCACATCAGCCAGAAAAGATAATGCTAATGTACTCTATGTACACCTCTGCATTGATCAGAGCTATTAAACAGACACATTTATTCATTCAGTTCCCAAAAAAACACTCACAAAGAAACACTAAAAAAACCCACAGAGCAAGCCTCTCACCACACATGGTAGTTAACAATCTCTAGTCTAAAATAGAGAGCAAAACTCTCTATATGCTGTTTCTAGCTGTCTGAATGCTAAAACCGCACACAGGGACTTTGCTGAAAATGCTACTACCAATATAATAATAATAATAATCATCATCATCATCATTATTATCATCTTTAACAATCATAGATTTTCAGGTTTTTTCCTTCTTCATAAGCCTTGTCACATTCTCAGAATAGTAACAAATGAACAAAATAAGTAAATTTTCAACAGTTTGCTTTTTTCAACAATATTTGCCTTTATTGCTCAGTCTGTAAGAATCTAAAATTCAGAATTCACACTTTAAAATAAAAATGCAGTGGGACTTCAACTACATGCATAATATTGTATTTTGTTAAGATTTAGCACCACAACTTTTCTCCCTCTAGATAAATACATATAAAAGAATGATCTAATTTTTTTTGTTCTTATACATATTTTTATATGTGCATCTTATGTATTTGTTTACAACATTAATAAACTATTATTAAAACATTTTATATGTTTTATAGATAAAATATACATGTTATTTACTATATTTCATACGTTTGCTTTATATATATATTTGTTAGTTTACATTTTCACAAGTATCAGTGCTTTGTGCTGCTCTAACATCTTAAACCTCTTATGTCTCTGGTCAGTTAATCCAGGTTTATAGCTTTTCTGCATGCAATGCTTGCAAAGCACACAGACAATTTACCAGATTTACTGTTAAATACAGCTTCCCTTTGGAATCAAACTGATTAACTAGATTGGAATCACTCAATATTATCTTAAAACTTCAATGCAATAACAGATATCTGCAAAAGAATTTCAGTCAATAAAATCTTAACCAGAAGAGAAAAGCTAATTTAATTCAATTCTGCCATATAATAGTATTACCAGTAGTCTTAATGCCTGATTAAATTAACATTATGGGAAATTTCACATTATGCAAAGTCCTGTCCTTAGATCTCCACTGAAATACCTTGTTTATTTCAGAAGTTCAACTAGCAGGTAAAATAGCTGTAAACCTACACAAGCAGTCTAACAAAGAGAAATACTAACTTTTTTAGAGCCCATTCCAACTCATTCTTCTCATTATCTGCTTCTTTGAGCTGGGAAAAAATTCTGACCAGGAACTCTTCAAAATTGGAAAGTAAATGAGGTTCTTCTTTTCTTAGCTGCAACCAAATTTGCTTCACATCAGTCTCACTGAAAGAAAAGATCATAAAGCATTCATTAAGAGAGAACATTTCCCAGTAAATGTCTTTAGCACCCTTAGTAGATGGAGGCTTCAGGGCATCACTAGTCAGAACACAAAACTTATTAAAAACAACTTGAACTGTGCCATCATGAAAAGGATGAGGGGGTGGGAAATGATGGAGATTGAATTTATTCAAAAAAATGCATTATAACATCTGGCCATTCCTGACTGCAGAATAGCACAGGAACTACTTCCTTAGTGGGTGCCTTGCTAGACACTCCACCTTAACAGGAATGGGTAAGAAAGGAGACAGATGAGATAGACTATGCCCTCCCATCACTTCTATTAGAAGTAAAGAAGTTCCCACAGATCTAGAGGGGAGGGGGCAATAGAAAAGCTAATCAAAACCCCTTCCTCATAAGAAATGAATGAGATTCAGACTCCTAGATAACACAGATATATTAACAAATTGCATTTGTACCGCATTCTTTCATTCTTGTTACATTTTTATTCCATGGCGAGTCTGCTACAAAAAGCAGAACTAAACTCCTTGAAATTTTGATTTAGAGATTTACCAAGATAATGTTATGTTTCCAAATCTGTTCAGAAGACACTGACAGCTCTATTGTGAATGATAATGGGTTTCTAATACTTTATCAATATTCTCCTGAACCACTTTGTTTCTTCCTGACTCACTCTTTTCCATGAGCATTGCAAGCCTAACCTAGCCAGCAAAGAGTGCTGCATTTAAAGGACAAAATGAGGATAAGGATAGAAAAAGTGGGTGATAAATATCTCTTCATAATGAAAGCCTTTCAGGATGACTGACAATGAACTGTTTCATGGAAAAGGCAGTCAGGGGAAGAGAAGGACTGATGAGCACTTCTATTCCATAGCAACAATCACCAATGTATTTCTTAAATATTTGTACCACTTGTCCAGATTCTCTCCCATTTTTGCCTGATGCTTCTTTCTGCTCAACAGTATTCATTGTGGTTGTCCAATGAATGTGAGGACAGCACACAAAAAGCTCTTTGAGCAGGTTTTATGCTCCATGTTTCAGAGTGAGCTATCCTGGCCTTGGAAGAAGTAGCATTACCAGAGCAATCACAACATGCAATTATGCATGAAGAGGAGAAAAAGCAGAAAAAGTGAAGAAAACTTCCCTACTTATGGTGCACTTTAAACACAGCCCTTGCCAAAAATAGCAGTCATCAGGCATTGACTGAAAATCAGTGACATCTGTGCATTACATGCTTGTAATTATCTACGTTCAGATCCCATGGCACATCAAGTGGTACAGCTTTCACATGGCAGAAAAATGCGTTTCATGTGCCTGGAGTAAAACAGTTTTGCTCTTGGAAATTTTGGTCAAATGGCATTTTATCCTGACAGCATGAAAATTCATTTTTTAAGAAAAAACTCCATGGTTTTGAGCAGCTTTTGCCCTCGCTATTCATCTTGGATTCCATTGAAATCAAACCCAGAGATCAATCATAAAAGGTCATACAAATGATTACTATTGCTGTGAGAACTTACTCATCCAAAACCTTTGTGGCTCCAAGCCGATCCATCAGATTTGAGAACTGGAAATCTTCATCCTCATCACCAGTCATGGTCTCCTCATATCTAACTGGGCAGACTGTTTCACCTTCTGATGGTTGCACCATGTCATTTTTCAAAGCAATCTGCTCCAAAAGAAATTGGCCTAAGAATTAGAAATTACACACATTAGCATTTTCAGAAATTACTATAGGAAGCAGTGTCATACTAAACATACTAAAGCTCAAATTTCATGGTAAATAAACAACAAAAGGATGGGGCCAAGAGGACCCCTGAGTTCTATGGTTGGCTTTGTGCCCAGCCTAATGTCTAACCTTCAGTAAATCCTCCACCTCAAAATTCACAAACATAATAAAAAAAAAAATCATATCTCCATGCAAAAACATAAAAGGACATAAATTGTAGTAATAGCCCTTCATAAATCTTGTGGTTTTCTTTCTTGCTAGGTTTAAATAGATTAGGAATCTAAAATATCAGAACTGATAAAATGTATATTAAATAAAATTTAACATTCTTTTTAGTGCATGACCAAAGACACACATTCAATTCCTATATAAATTCCCTACAGAAAGCTACATTTTAACAGTAGTTGTATGGTGAAGATGCAGAAGTGAAATTGCCACATAAATAATCAATACATTTGTGCTCAGTTGCCACAGACCAGATACATTCCATCAAATTGTGAAAAAAAATGTACTTGGGGGGGGGGGGCGGGGGGGGGGGCACAGGCAGGGGAGAATACTGTGATTTTATGCAGAGGATTTTTTATTATATTCTAAGTTCCAGTACAGAAATTACTATAGATCCAAGGAAACAGAAATACTGATGTGTTTTTATGTTTTTATTAACTCCATCTTGCATTTTTTCTCAGGGCACCCAACAGAGCATGTTGGCAACAGAACGGAGTATGCTGCAAAGAGAGGTTACAGTAAATTTCAGATTTGCCACCATTTAGAAATAGAAACAGGACTCTCCCATAGTAATTGGTGCAACACGAGCTTTATCCAGACACTACTCTGCCTTCTCAAGCAGATTTATCTACTACAGCTTGTGCTTCTGCCAGGAATGCCAATATCTCCTAGCCAAATGTAGGACTACCTGGCCTGGAAAATACCTGGCAGTGCTGTGTAGCAGGTTAAGATGTACCATGCTTTACACTGTATATCCTTATCTTTTACGTGGTGTGGTCCATGTCCTCTGTTTGCCTGTGTGGGTTTCTTTGGGATACATGTTTAACTTTACTACTGGCTGAACCTGCAAGCAGGAAAGCAGTGGCCACATCTGCCTGGGCCTCTGGACTGGGCTCCAGCACCTGAGCAGGAGGAATCCCCAGGATCTGGAGGTGCTTGAGATGGCAGCCACTTACATAATAAAGAGCTTTGGTTATGCAGGGACTGCTTATGAAAGTAATCTTAATTTAACTTATGAAAAGCAAAGCATATACTATTCCATATTTTTAATAATGCAAATTTTCAGGTTAGAGCATACTCTATGAAGATACTTGATCTACCTCTATAATGGGAGAGGTGGGACATGAGGCAATTAGGGTTTCAAACTACTGATGATTTGTGAACAAAAATGAAGGTCCTGTTTGCTGGACCTGTAGATAGTAACTAAATTGAGATTTACAGTTACAATTCATGCATAGATGAGATTCAGTTTTACAGAGAAAATGCTTAAACCTTAGCAAGAAGAGCTGAAATTAAGTACAAAATTGATTCTGCATAAACAATCAAGCACAGTCTAACTAACATCGTCATCTTATCTGGAATGCCACACAGCTGGGGAGAAAACCACGCTGTGACAAACACAGAGAACATGACAGTAAGAGTGCTGTTGCAGCTACAAAGAACTTATCAGATCACATCTTACAGTAATAATAATTGCCTCATCCTGTTTTGTTTTGAAATAAATTAACATCACTTGAAGAATTAATTCATTGTAGAAAGCATTCCCTCAGCTCTAAGGACAGTGGTGTTAATACATTCCTAGCATTGTCTTACATTAAGATTAGAGATAATTTCAATTATCTTTCATGTCTTATTACCTGATATGAAAAAACACATAAGACTCTCCCCCCACCACCTCATCCCCGAGGGAAACCTTCAATAAATTGTACTTAGATTTACTCAGCAGCTTAAATCAGGTGCGATTCAGATAATTACATCATTTTCTCATATTGTGTCATGGCTTGCCATTTTACACAGGAGAGAAAGACCCTGGAGCCCTTTGTCTATTTATTTGACCACTTCTTCCTCTGCTACATATATCTGCTATATTTCGGGAATAGTCTGGCTCCCTGTGTGCATTATTAAGTGTACTGCTAAGACAAAATTCTTCTTGATTGATGTGGAGAGTATGGAACATGAATAAAGCTCAAAAGAGGAGACATGCTTTCCAAAACTCACTGAATCCTGTGATGAACTCCTTTGGGGTAAGTGAGCCATTGCCATCAGCATCCAATGTAACAAAAACTTTTTCAAGTTCTTCCAGGCTAAGAGGTAACTCAGGATGCAGCCTCTGTAATGACAAAACAGCAGCAACTTTATCCGTTCCTACAGGATAAGAGGAAGACTGGGTTCTACAAAACATCCATAGTACAGCAGGATAGGTCACTTGCTTCCCCGAGTGAAAAATCCAATTACAGAGAAAAACCAGATCAACTGAGGGACATTTGCTTTAATGACTTCTTGATTTGCCTTTATGAATCCATTATGATGACGCCAAGAAGAACAACCGCCTGGTGCCACAAATTCCAATCACACAGGGAAGACGAAGAACTTCAGGTGGAGACCCAGCATCCTGGTGAAATGGCTTGCTTAACTTGGTGAAATGCCTTGGTTATCAGACTCCTGGACAAACTCAGCAGCAGAATTGTACTAGCTCCTTCCATGTCAAAGTCAAGCAAGAGACTCTCTCAACGACTACATTATAGAGGATATACTGTCCTAATTCAAGCTCATTAAAGAAGTGTATATAAATAAGTAAATAAAGCTAAGAAAGCTGCGTGGTCTAAGCACCAAACCTGTTGCTCCCACAATGAGTTAAATGGAGTTCATGACTGTCTACTTCTGAAATGTAGCATGCTCACACCAAAAAAGACACAGCTTCATAAAACTAGCTCCACAAATATCACATATTTTTTTCCTGATAATCCAAAGACAGGCATAAAAGAAAAGAATCCCATAAAACAGATTCTAATGGTTTTACTCAAATTCTTTTAACAGTGTAGACAGATTCCCAGAAACAGGAGGAATATGGAGAGGCAAACAACCTCAATAACCAGCATTTCCACTGGGAGACAGCACTAGGAAAATTAAAACCTTTCCTCAGCTTGAGAAGCAATATAAATGCATACTAGTTCAGGCCTCTGCTTTATTAATTAACATTTTAATCCCCCCCGAACTCCTGCTGTATATACAACATATTAAAACTGCAAGCTAGTAGGCTGATAAAGTTCATTAGATTAAAAGTGCTGATCTGTTCCACTGTGGGGGAGGGATTTAGGGCCAAAAAATGTTTCTCCTGCAATCCAAAACAGCAGAAAGCACTATTCAATATACTAAGCCATATACACAAGGCAAGAATTGGCTGAGCACATTACCCAGGAGTTCCCCAGTTGCCACAAAGGGTTTAGGGTAGGTTTTATGAACTGTATGGGTTAAATGGAAGAGTGGTAAAAGGAATTCCAAGGTGGTCCTGAGAAGTGAAAGCAACAGAGCTCCTAAAGCACAGAACTATCTGGAATTGTCACAAAGGGATTTTTGAGCAAGATTACTTGTGTATTGCTGCCTGCTTCCAAAAAAAAAAACTTAGGAAAACTTGATATATACTCAGTTTAAATGACTTATTTCATCAGTGATACACCTGTCTTCAGTTTCTTATTTACACACCCATCTTCCCAAAGTTTGGATTTCAATCTCTAAGATCTAAAGGGAAACTTTTTTAAATCAGCTTCTCCTGTAAAGTTCTTACAGCCAACACGGCGCTGATGAGGGAGAAGGTGCTTCAAACAAATGACTCTTTTCACGTTCAGAAAAACAGAAACTATTCTCTTACCAGCAGACTTTTGGGACCTGCTGAAGGAGCACCCATTTCACCATGCCAAAAACATTCTATTTTAGTGCAATGGCCTGCAGGTCTTGCTCTAAACCTGACTGACAAATATGGGCTTCTCCAACCACAGCCACAGTGCCCTAATGCAGTGTCCAAATTTTGATAGGAATTACACTAAATTTACAATTGAAAACACCACAATTACTTGCATTTTTGGGGGGAAAAGAAAAAAAAAAGAAGGTATGAAAATAGGAGAGTCTAAGGAATCTACCAACATTTTGCTCCATTAAATTTCCTCTGCATAATTTACAGACTTTTATGAACTGGAACACACTTACTAAGGCTAAGGCAATATTTTCCCAACCTCTTGGGGTATTTTCTTAATAAAATAATTAAGGTAGTTTGTGGCTAGGAAAGCAAAATATTATTGGTCTCATAGTTGTGTTTTTGTTTATTTGTTCATTTCAAGCTTACTTAAAAATACATAGGCCCTTTCAATCTGAGGCTCTTAAAATTTTTGAAAGA